>NC_056733.1:1861443602-1861446102 GCF_019279795.1 Protopterus annectens
GAATAAAGTAAGTGTTGGTATCCTGTGTGTTTTCAGGATTTTGAGTTTTCAGGATTTTGGTCTTCAGGATATTGGGCTTTCAGGATTCTGTAGCACTCCTATATATATATATATATATATATATATATATATATATATATATATATATATATATATATATACACACACACACATATATATATATATATATATATATATATATATATATATATAGATATATGTATATGGGATCAGTACTGATCCCCGAAGGACCTTTTCACCGAAGCACGAACAGCCGGGCATACTTCCGCGAAAGTGCTTTTTACTCTAGCTGCGGAAGTATGTCTGCAGCTAGAGGGAGTCATGCGGAAATGACTACTGCGGAGATTGTACTACAGTGTGGATAAGGGAATATTCCCTTTTACTCACTGTAGTGCGATCTCGGAGTGAGAATATTAAAGTAGGGAGGTGCAGGGGTGCAGATTTACTGTTCTGAACTGTTTGGAAGTTTCTAGAAGGCCAGTGCTTGCTTGGGCTAAAGGGAAGTCTCTGTGTTCACCAGTGGGAGTGGTTAACACTGAACAGCCTGCCTGTCCTTGGAGGAGTGGTTACTACCTAGAAGCTGTAGTTTTATTGGCCATTTTGGGTCAATTCTAAACTCCTTGATCTCTCTCTCTCTCTTAAAACCCTACAACTCTCTTTTTGCGTGGTTTTGCGCATTGAACAGCGTCGGGCAGTGCCACCTAGACAGGTTTAAACTATTCCAGGCTCCACAAAGTCTGCTCTTCACTTTTTCCCTTAGAACTGTTCAAACTCTCAAAGTAATCACTCTATTCTTTTCTAAAGCCCTGCACTTGCTCAGCTCTTATAAGGAAACACTAACTAACTAAAGCACTACACCCTCCTTGACTTCTCGTAAGTATTAGGCTCCCGATTGGTCCTTCCTGATCAACTGAAAAATCAGTTCCCTTCCCTAATCTGATCAGTAAAAAACAGTTCCCTATACTAATCTGGTATGTCCAAGGGTCAGTTTCAAGATTACTCTCCAGTCCATCTGGTGAATCTGGGAATTTTGAGGCAATTTTACAATTGCCTTATGTACACAGACAACCCTCTCCTCCTTCCAACAAACTCTAATACATGTGAGAGATGCAGCTACACAGCCAAACTGGAGGCAGAGCTTTCTCAACCCAAGACTGGCACAGTCAGTCATGAAGAAAAGGTAACCACCCACACCACAAATCCAGTCTCACACAGACCTATTGCATCTGCATACCCAACACATAAACACATAAAAACATACTCAGAGGCTCTAAATAAAAATCTGCCTAAACAGCAAAGACCTCCTAAGCAGATATCCAAGCAACAGCCACCTCTCAACAATACCCACGAATCACATATCTCACAAAATCAGTGTGCCTCACAGTCACAGTCCTTAAGGCCAAACAACACACCAAATACACTTGTTATAGGGGACTCTATTGTCCGGCACACTGACGTCCCGCTCACCAGACTGAACAAGGAGAAGGTCACTGTAAGCTGCCTATCAGGTGCCAGGATCTGCCACATAATGCAAGCACTCAGGTCACTCCAAAGCAAGTACAAGTACGACTCCGTCATTGTCCATGCTGGTGTGAATGACCTGAGACGTACCTCCCTGGACTACATGAAAAGAGACATAGAGGAGCTCTCTGACCATGTAGCCCAGGCTGGTATGACCCTGACCTTGAGTAGCATCTTGCCCTCACCAAGAATGATGCCATAGTATAAAGACAACTGGCTTAAAGTATTGGTGTCATTCAAAGGGGATCCAGTGTCTGTCTGCCTGGGATGACATGCTCGACAAGCCACGTTGCTTCACTAGGGACGGCTTGCACCTGTCACCCTTAGGCTTTTGTATACTGGCCAATGCTTTTGCCACCCCTATAGTGCCTTTTTTAGGCAAGGCTCAAAGGACAAACCCACCTCCATAGACAACCCAAGGATAAAAAAACTAAAGGTAATGCTACTCAATGCCAGAAGTCTAAACCTCAAGATGCACGCACTCGAGGCTCTCCTCAGTATGGAGAAAATCTATGTCTGTGCAGTAACAGAAACCTGGTTTAAGGCTCCTGACAGCACCCGAACACTACCAGGTTATAACTCATACCATGTGTTTCGGCCCCAAAACTCGGACCGAAGCACAAAAGGAGGGGGAGTATCTATATTCATCAAAGATACCTACACCTCCAGGTTAGTGGCACTGCACGAAGCATCGGTAACCATCCATGTGCAACTAACAGCGGGCAAAATTGCCTTTCAGTTTGTAGCCTGCTACAGAACACCCTCCCTATTACAGGAACCCCACTTGGCATTCCTGAGAACACTGGAGAATATGAAGGTCTCTCCAAACACTATGTTATTGGGTGACTTCAACTACCCTAGCTTTGACTGGGAAAACTACTCAAGCCCAAACACCCTCGTCCAACGGTTCCTTGAATTTATAAACTCTAATGCAATGGAACAACTGGTCACCACTCCC
>NC_056733.1:1861451102-1861596102 GCF_019279795.1 Protopterus annectens
TTGCAAAGCTTTGGCTGGTTGATATTTCGCAACATGATAATTGGCACGCCGATTTTTAATTGCAGTATGTGCAGTGGCATCCCTGGCAGATCGAGTGAATTCAAAAATTCTGTTGGATAATTAACCGCTTCATCTGCTTCCACAACAGTGTCGACGGATTTGCATGTGACTGCCTCGCTTTGAATGTTAGACTGAATAATATTGTTAAGTTCGTAGACGTCCTTGTTCTTGGCCGCAAGAATAGTTTGCTCAGTCAGCCAGTCGTGATTCTTATAATTGGTTTGAATATTGAGAAATACTTTTTCAACCAATTCTTCTTTTGACATCACTAAATTGCAGAAGTTATGAGGCAATGAAATTTGTCCTGAGGTCAGATCAACCGGCAACTTTCCGTTCCCAATTTCCAGCAATTGATGTGAGAATATCTCAGCTGATTGATCGTTTTGTAGCTGGACATGCATATTTGTAGCTAATTTTAACATCTTTATGTGTCGCCACAAAGTAGAGTATTTCAGGCAAGCATTTATTTTGTCCGCTGGTGTCGATCGAGGAGAACGAAGCAGATCTGAAGCTGCAGAACGCGATCGCCATGCTCGCAACCATGCATCCTCAAGTCCGTCTGCACGTCACTCTGCTGCTTCCTCGGCACATATTTGAGCCATTCTTTGTCTGTTTCACTCATTCACTGATGCCTGTTCTTCTTCAGTTTGATTTGCAATTACTCGTCGCACTGCTTCCACTCCGCGAGTACGAAGACCTAAGTTTGATCTTCTGCGAGGCATTATTTGGATGAACTAAAGCAGATCGATTGCACTGAAAAAGAAGTAAGAAAGTTATAACAAAAACATATAAAATTGCATATTTGTATACAAATATATAGAATCCATAGTAGGTATATAAAAACACGCGCGTATTCGAATGCAACGTGTGACATCTATATAATAGTAGGTATATAAAAACACGAGCGCATTTGAATGCAACATTGTGTGACAATTTCAAAGCAATCGGTGAAGAACCTTCAGAGATTTAAGATTTTGAACAAGCGAACATTTGCATTTTTATTTATATATATATATATATATATATATATATATATATATATATATATATATATATATACATAGAGAGAGAGAGCTAGCTATAGATATGGATATCAAGGTACACATGGCTGCAGTCAGTAAGAAAGAATGGTCAGAAAAGTGAATATTCTTTTTGCCGTGTTTTTCAGTTTGTCATCTGCTTTATTTGTGAGAGCATTGTACAATGGGTTCTTGGAATTTGCCCTTTCTCACTGTTGTGCACTCTTGGAGTTTGGTCTGTTTAATTAGCAGGGGGTGTTGGGTTGCACCGGGGCTTGTCCTCTGAAAAAAGTATGTACGTGTGTGTGAGTGGGGGGTGGGGTTGATCTTTTTAGATTTGCTATAAAATGATTGCTCTTTTTGTGTTCACTCTTGATGTTTGATGATGATGAAAGACTCATGCACACACACACACACACACACACACACACACACACACACACACATACATAAACAAATAAATAACTATAGATATATATATATATATATATATATATATGGATCTACTTTTCTTTGTCGAAATTTCATTATTTTGAAAAAGAAAAGTAGAAGCCCACTTATGGGAAAGTGCACTTTCACAAATACCAGTTCAACGAACCGGTAAAAAAAAAAAGGAAAGACAAAAAGCACTGTTTTGCAGAGGGGCAAATCCTCACTGCACCCCCCACACCCCCGCTACTTAAATATACTAACTCCGAGATTGCACTACAGTAGGGAAACAGGTAAATTCCCTTTTCCCCACTGTAGTGTGCATCGCCACTGCAGTGTTTCCTGTTTTGTTTCTTTACCGGTTCATTGAACTGATATTCGTGAAAGTGTACTTTCATTTAAGTGCACCTTCTCTTAAGTGGGCTTCTACTTTTCTTTTTTGAAATAATGAAATTTTGACAAAGAAAAGTAGACTCATATATATATATATATATATATATATATATTTATATACATATATATATATATATATATATATATATATATATATATTTATATAAGATGTGTGTGTGTGTGTGTGTGTGTGTGTGTGTGTGTGTGTGTGTGTGTGTGTGTGTGTGTGTGTTTGTATATACACATATATATTAAGCTCGTATATAAAAAATGTGTTTTAGTAAAAAAAGGTGTACACATCAAGGTGAAAAATTATTAGAACCAAAACTAAGTTAAATATATTAGTTTTTAAATTTCTCTGCTGAATATGAATGCTCTTGCATTGCTTCTTTAGACCCCTCCCCTCAAATTGCACAGCTTTTCAGATAAAGTTCTCTAATACTTAGTATCTCATTAACTGCTGTGTTTTTGTGCATTGTCTTTTAATAATCTTGGACTTATTCTTGATCCTTATTTGTCTTCCATTTGACACAGATTTGATCAGCATCCAGTTTAGAATAGTTTATTATAGTAGATTTTGGGGATTTTTACACCTGAAGCAAGATGTATCATTTGTAAGAATGTACTACTCCCTAAACTTAATGTTTTAATATTTGTTTCTTACCAACCAACTCAAATCAACTAGCATTTATATCCACCTTACCTGCATCATCACCATGTTAGCTGTTGGCTCACCAATTAAGCCACTCAAAACATATAACTGTATCTCTGATTCACTGTCATTCTCCAGCTAAAGCCAAATGACTTGTCGTCCTTGCAGTGTCAGTACTGTTTCTTGCATTTCTAACTCGCAAAGCCCTCTTCCATAATAACTCACTACTTTTGGTCCATAAGCATTCCTTTATTCACTTCACATGTTCACTGATTGTGCAACAGGATAGAATTACACTAACTATTCTACAAAGACGTGTGTAAACACACTTGCTACCACAGCTCCTTCTGCTTGAAATAATCTTCCTTCTAATATTAGAATCATTTCAGATGCTCCAGTTTTAAATTTAAACTATTCTTTTAGCTGGTTGCATAATACCAGTGTTACTGCAATATGATGACATTTAGTGTTGTGGTTATCACTGAAACTTCAGCACTGGATAGTTGTATACCTGATGGGTAGGACACAAAATGTTGTGGTGAGAAGGACAGTGCTAGCAATAAGGAAAGTGACTAGTAGAGTGCAATGGGGTCAGCCCTGGTTCCGGTATTATTTAGTGTTTTCCTTTTATAATTATGTATGGCAGTCTCTTCACTTATCACACAAAGGTATATGAACTGGTACAGGTTGGAAGAAGAGTGTATGGAAGTTCTTGAAAAGGCAGCCCAAGAAGGTAGAAAGAAGGCACTTGATGAATTTTGCCAACAAATGCAAAGTACTTTGTTTAGCCCACAACCCTAGTGTGACGTGCCAACTGGGGGACTGAAAGTGATGATAGCACAGCAGGAAAGGGAACAAGAGGTACTGATCACACCTGGAATGGATGCACAGGAGTAGAATGAAAGAATAGTAGTAGCAGCAGTGCTGACCATCATCCTCAGACAGTTTGTAAACACGCAGATCTAGTCAAGCCTTACCTGCAGTACTTTATGCAATTAAGGATGTCATACAAGGAAGAGGACATCATGCTTGGGGATAACGTCCTGAGTTAGTGACCAGAATGATGTACAGAATGGGGGTATAGGGTATATCCACAGACTGTGATGGGGACATATGTGTGCTCATGAGCATGATAGGGAGAAATGAAGGAGTGATCTGGGTATAGACCAACTGCATCCTACATCTCTAAAAGCCATTCTTTATATAGAGGGTCCTGGACCTATACAACCAACATACAGAACTGGTGGTGAGGACAAAATCTGTGGAGGTATTCGAGACAGAATGGGGTAGGTACATAAAGACTGGATGAAAAAGTGTAGATGGATGAGAGGCAGAATATTAAAACAATTTAAACAGCAGATTTTTACTAAATGCACTTTTCAGCAGTGGTTTATTAACTGTACCTTGAGCCCTGGGTGATATTCAAATCATGCCCTCCCCACATGCTTTTTTTAGTACCATGCATTTTAGCTTCTCCTTCTTGCTAGTTTCAGATGTATACTTATCTACCAGATTGTGTTAAATTATATGTACTCTTTAATAAATAACCTATAGTTGTAACATCATTTGTCTAAGCATCTTTTAAGTTTGCACTCCTGAACACTTTTCCATCAAAAAATGAAAAAACATGTTAACTAATAATAAACCTTTGGAGCATTTCAACCATAAATGACACTCAAAACTGCTGTCATTATAATCCATCAACGTTCTTATTTATCAGTTACAGCCACTTTGACTCTGAACACCTCATGTGTCTGATTATGACAAAAATGGTCACAGCTAAGTATTCCAAGTTGTTTTATACAAAGGCAAACTAATCATGCAAAGCTAAACTAATGATTGCCTAACATGGGCATGATAGTAGGGTCAGTATTTTCTGCAGGCAGCCCTCTTACTCATCAAGTATAGATGCCGTGCTGATGTCTGTACCTCATGATATCTAATTGTGGTAATAATAATCATCATCGTCATCATCATCACAGTAATGTATTTTAAGTCTCTCACAAAGACACAGTAGCCATAGTAACGCATACTGACTTAATTCATATATATGCACAATATTCATGCAAATCCAGATGAATAACTATTTAAAATGAGTATATGATAAGAGGAAATATATCTTTCATCCACATTCCCCACCACTCCCACAATGTGTTACAGATAGGTTCATAGGTAGGTACTAGGCTATCGGCCCAGGGGCCAAAGTAAGCCTAGCCAACAAGGTTCTCTGGCTTGCACCACTCAAGAAAGTTATTTTCCTGTGCCCCTGTTGAGCAGAGCCACAGACGTGATCCCTGGGGTATATTTCCTATTTCCCATCCACTTATCAAGATTTGTCTTGAAGAGTGCTAATGAGGAACTTTGCTTGACATAGATGGATAGCTTGTTTCAGAGTATGGGAAGTCTCTGGGACAGGAATCTATCCCTCCAGCATGTCCTGTTTATTGTGGTGACAAGGTTTAGGTCCCTAGAGTGTGTAGCTCGGAGGGATTGGGATTTCTTTAGGTGTAGCATGTCCAACAGCTCTGGGTATGACATAGCTTTATATGTTAGGCAGAGATCACCTCAGAGTAGGCGATATGCTATGGAGTAAAGCTGGAGTTTTTTTAGATGATCTGTGCAGGGCATCTGTTTGAGGCCAGTAATCCTCTTTGTGAGGTACTTCTGTGGTCTTTTCAGCTGCTGCAGATGTCTTGTGAGGTACATTCCAAAAGGGGCATTGTACTCTATAATGGGTCTAATGAGTGTCGAGTAGAGGGGAACAATGACCTCTTTTTTCCTAAATGAGAACCCTTTTGTGATGAGGTGTGCCATGTAGAGGGATTTCCTGACTACTGTGGCAATGTGATTATCAAAGGAGAGACTACTGTCCACCTGGGTCCCCAGGTCTCTTATCACACATTCGGCGTTAAGTAGACTGTCGCCTATGTGGTATTCCATGGTTACAGAGTTTTTAAAAAAGGGGATGACAATGCACTTTTTGGCATTGAGCTTGAAGCCATGGCTCTGACACCAGTCATCTGTCTCAGTGAGGCCCTTCTGTAGGATGCCCACATCATTTGGGGACTCAACTATGGCTCCTAGTTTGTAGTCATCTGTGAACTTCATTAGCCAAAGGCCTTCTGTGTTAGCCTGTACTTCAGAGAAGTAGATACCAAACAGGAGAGGTCCCAGGACTGAACCCTGTAGTACTCCACTTGTCACTGGTTTGAAGTCAGATTTGGAGTCTGCAACTTTTACAGTGTGGGTTCTGTCAGTGAGCAAATTGACAACCCATCTTGTGATGTAGGGATTTATACCTAGTTTAGTGAGTTTAGCTATAATTCCAGAATGGGGGGATGGTGTCAAAAGCCTTGGCGAGGTCAAGATAGGCTGTGTGAACCAACTTACCCTCATCTACAGCTTTGGTGACTGCCTCAAAAAAGTCGATCAGGTTCAGGAGGCATGATCAGCCTTTCACAAACCCGAACTGGGTGGGGTCAAGAGTTTGGAGGTTACCAATGTATTTGTTTATGAGTTCCATGATGATACATCCCATGGCCTTACACACCAGGCTCGTCAGGCTAATGGGGCGGTAGTTCCCGGGATCAGTGGTGGCTCCCCCTTTGTGGAGTGGGAGTGTGTCATTCAGTGGGCACAAAGCCTGAAGTGAGACTATGATTGAACATGGTGCTTAGGTGGGGAGCCAGGTCGTTCTGAAGTTCATTTAAAACGCAGCCTGGTATGTTGTCCGGTCCCATGGATGCTGTGTTTTTGGCTTTAGAGAGTGCAGCTTTTACCTGCGTAGTTGTGATTACAGGGACTCTACATTTTGTCTGTATAGATATGGGCCCTTTAGGGGGTGAGAGGGGGGTAAAGTTAGCACTGAACCTATCTGCCAGGACATTGGCAATATCAGTTGGTTCTGTAATTTTCATGCCATTGTTCTGTAACTCAGAGCAGATCTGGGTATTGCCATTGAGATTCTTGACAAAGCTATAGAATGTTTTCTGGTTGTCCCTAGAATAAGTGGAGATTTTGTTTTCATAGCTAGCTTTGGAGGATCTTATAAGGGATTTCAGCTTCTTACTGACACTGGCAAGGGAACTCCTCCACTCATGGGATTTTACCCTCTTTTGAAACAGTTTCTTCCTTCTGTTGTACAGTTTGTTTATGGCAGGGGACCACCAGATTGGCTTCCTTTTTTTGGAAGATAGCATATTGGTTCTGTTTGGGATAGCACGATCCATTCACTTGTGTAAGTGCTTATAGAGTACATCTGTGTAGGATTCAGCAGTCTTAACTGTATTGTCCATCTGCTTGGGTGTCATGAAGTTCACCACTTCTGTCTTAAGAAGAATGAAGTTAGCTTTGGAGAAATTTTTTACCATGATTTCCTTAATGGGGGGTGGAGTCTGGATGTGGATACCTAGGGTAATTAATTTATGGTCAGATCTGACCAACGAGGAGTTGACTTCAGGTGTGGAACACTGGTCATTCATGTTGGCAATGACTTGGTCTAGGATATTGTTGCCCCTGGTGGGGGTGTAGATAAGTTGATCCAGGGCATTGGAATGTATGAATTCCAGAAAGCGTTGAGTGAAGGAGTTGGTACATGAGTAGTTTTCCCAGTTAATGGTGGGGTAGTTGAAATCGCCCATTATTAGGGTGTTTGGTTGAACCCTAACATTTTCCAGTATATCAAGAAATGAGGAGTGGGAATACTGGGGCATGGTGGGGGATCTGTATCCAGCTACAATTTGGATTGCAGTTTTGCCCAGAGTTAGTTGCACTTGGATAACCTCGGATGCATTATGCTGAGCAACTGGCCTGGAGGTGTGGATATCCTTAATGAATATGGACACACCTCCATCTTTGGTGTTCCGGTCCAGGTTAGGTGGCTGAAAAGTGTGGTATGAGTTATAGCCTGGTAATGCAGTGGTGCGCTCTGGAGCCTTGAACCAAGTCTCAGTCACTGCACAGATATCGATGTTCTCCATTTTAAGGAGTGCCTTGAGGGAGTGCATTTTGAGATTTAGACTTCTAGCACTGAGTAGCATTACCCTCAGTTTTTGTTTGCCTGTTCCTGTTACGGTGGTGAATTTGTCATTTGAACCTTGCCTAAAAAAGACACTATAGGGGCAGCAAGAGCCTTAGCCAGTATCCGGAATCCCAGAAGTGACAGGTGCAGGCCATCATTGGCAAAGCATCGTGGTCTGTTGGCCATGTCATCCCAGGCAGACAGATACTGGATCCCCTTAGAATGATACCAGATGCTTAGCCAATTGTTGAAGTCAAATAATTTTTTCCTTGTACTGCGGTATCATTCTCGGCAATGGCAAGATGCTACTCTGGGCTAGGGTCATACCTGCCTGGGCTATAAGATCGGAAAGCTCTTCCATGTCTTTTTTCATGTAGTCCAGGGAGGTACGTCTCGGGTCTATATTAGAACACCGAACATTCAAAATGTCGAGTGTTCTAATATCGAACCCTACCAATCGAAAATACTAAACATCGAACATTTAGAACAGCAAATTTTTTCCTAGGGAAAAAAAATTTGCTGTTCCAAAACACATGCACACAACACAAACACACCAAACAAACAGCAATCCACACACATACACCTAAACTCTTACCCCTAACCCTACACTAAACTATACACACACCACTAAGTATCCACTTACTTTAACTCAAACCCTAACCCTAAGGTCCATCACTATCGCACACTCACCTCACCTGCGCCCTAACCCTAACTCACCTACCCCACCCTAACCCTCACGTCCACACAATTGCACACTTACCTGACCCGCACCCTAACCCTAACTCACCTAACCCGCCCTAACCCTCACGTCAATACAATTGCACACATACCTAACCCGCGCCCTAACCCTAACTCACCTATCCCACCCTAACCCTCATGCCCACACAATCACACACATACCTAACCCGCACCCTAACCCTAACTAAGCTAACCCACACTCAATCGCACACTTACCTGAACCTGAACCGTAACTTTCCACCAGTGTGCTGAAAATACCGAAGAAACAGAAACGGACAACCGAATTCTTTCCCTAGGAAAAAATTCAGTTTTCTGTTTCTTTGATATTTTCAGCGTTCGCTGAAAATGGGTCGATATTAGAACACTCGACATTTTAAATGTTTGGTGTTCTAATATAGACCCATACATCTCAGGTCATTCACTCCCACATGGACACTGACAGTCATATTTGTACTTGTTGTGGAGTGACCTGAGTGTGTGGGTTATGTGGCAGATCCTGGCACCCAACAGGCATCTGACAGTAACCTTCTCCTTGTTTAGCCTGGTGAGTGGGACATCAGTGTGCCTGACTATAGAGTCACCTATGACTAGTGTGTTGGGTACGTTGTTTTGCCTTATAGGCTGTGGTTGAGTGGCACACTGAGTCTGTGGGCTATGTGTCATTTGGGTTGTGTTAGCGGTTGAAGGTTGCTTGCGTTTCTGCTTTGGCGGTCTCTGTTGCTTGAGAAGATTATTATTGAGAGCCTCCGTGAATGTTTTTGTGTTTCTATGTGTGGATTTTGGTGGTGTAGGTTTAGTGGGACTATGTGATGAGTGTGGTGTGGTGCAAGTGTTTACCTTCTCCTCTTGACTGTCAAGTTCAGTCTTGGTTAGAGAGAGCTTTACCTCCACTTTGGCTAGATAAGTGCATCTCTCACAGGTTGTGGTGTTGGGTGGTAGGAGGAGAGGGTTGTCTGTGTACATGAGGCAATTGCTACATTGCCCCAAGATGCCCAGATTCATCAGATAGACAGGAGGGAACACTGGGAGTTGACCCTTGGATATGCCTGAATAAAAAACTACTTTCCTCTAGACAAGTGAGGAACGTGAGTATAAGAGCTGTTTTTCTCTAAGCAAGTGAGGAAAGTAAACTGTTTTCCTCTAGGTAAAGAGGAAGGTTGAGTGCTGTAGCAATTTGTAGCTTATTAAGTACTAACAACAAGTTATGAACAAGTGCTGAGCACGAATAAGCAAATTCAAGTGCTAAAACTAAGAATCTGTACATGGATCTTGTGGTAGATAGGCTGCCTAGTGCTTACCACTCCCGCTGATAAGCTAGAATGCTTCCCTCCACCACAGAAAGGCTTGGGGGACTCAGAAGCTTACAAACAGTCCTGAATACAGCAAATCTGTATCTGGACTAGACTGGTTACAAGAAAGGTGGGAAACAAGTGAAAATGTGTGCTTTTAAACCAGAAAGTTGAAAGAGATGGAAAAAATTGCCCAAACGGTCAATAAACTACAATTTCTGGGCCAGAAACCACTCCTGTAGTAGGTAGGCTACCTAGAGCTTACCACTCCCACTGATAAGCTAGAAGACTTCCGTCCAACACAGGAAGGCTTGGGGGGGCTCAGAAGCTTACAAGCAGTCCTGGATACAGCAAATCTGTATCTGGACTAGACTGGTTACAGGAAAGGTGGGAAACAAGCGTAAACACAGGCTTTTAAACCAGAAAGTTGAAAGAGATGGAAAAACTACCCAAACAGCCAATAAACTACAATTTCTGGGCCAGAAACCACTCTTGTAGTAGATAGGCAACCTACTGCTTGCTACTCCCACTGATAAGCTAGAAGGCTTCCCTCCAACACAGAAAGGCTTTGGGGGTTCAAAAGTTTACAAACAGTCCTGGATACAGCAAATTTGTATCTTACAAACAGTCCTGGATGCAGCAAATCTGTATCTGGACTAGACTAGTTACAAGAAAGGTGGGAAACAGCGCAAATGCAAGCTTTTAAACTAGAATGTTGAAAGAGATAGAAAAACTGCCCAAACAGACAATAAACTACAATTTCTGGGCCAGAAACTACTCTTGTGGTAGACAGGCTACCTAGTGCTTACCACTCCCACTGATAAGCTCGAAGGCTTCCCTCCAATGCAGAAAGGCTTTAGGGGCTTAGAAGCTTACAAACAGTCCTGGTTACAGCAAATCTGTATCTGGATTAGACTAGTTACAGGAAAGGCGGGAAACAAGCTTAGAAAATTTTGTTTTGTTTTTTTTTGGATAGTGGAAAGGGTAAAAGGAGAAACAGAAGATAATTCAAAATTAAGGACCTAAGTGGCTTGCCCTTCACAAATGTTCTCTCTGTATTAGGTAGAGTGAGCTAGTGACACTAGACTGGAATAGAGCTGGGACAGAGCTGAACAGTTGGGACTGGTAGGAGTGACTAAAGTCAAAATATGATCTCACTGTACTCGGTTGAGTGAGCAAATGAAATAGACCCAGGAGGAGTGTTCAAACACAAATTTTACAGGAGAGCGGGCAATTCCAAAGCCACCAAGATTAATACCAAAACAAGAACAAGAAGGGTGGCCGGGAACTAACTGCAGAGACAGAGTGAGACCACAGTATTCTATGAAACAACTAAATAGAAAAATAAATAACTACAGAGAGACACAGACACAATATTCAATGAAACAACAATTAAATAGACAGAAAAATAAAATGCAGTACAATCTTTAACACTGCAAGTTTGTACTTAACTCAGCTAGTAATGCAGTTGATTGTAGGCATGTAGCAGAAGCCAAACAACTGAGGTATTGAGCAGTAATAAATTCTAAGATATCTGTGTTAATTAAGTGCACTTCAGAAGTCTGATTGTGGTAAAAAAATAGTGGTTCAATAATGGTTCACGGTAAAGTACTTCAAGTTTGTTTCATACAAAGCACACCAGCAGCAGTAAATTATTCCAATTTACTTCCAACAAATGCACACTAGCCCTGAAAAGCCAAAATGAAGACTGTTTAGAATGAGCACATCTGAAAAGAGTAATTTACTTTCATCCACATATAGGTCCGCCCAACACTCCTACTTAGTAAGTATAACCACTTTGTAAACAGACTACACATCAGTCATCTGACTGTCATAAAAACAATGGCCACAACAATGTATTTTACATTTGTTTCATACAAGCAACAAACAGTAGTCATGGTAGAGTATTCCAACTTACTTAACAAAAATCACATTATCCACAAAGCTAGAATAATAACCAAACAATAGCAATCATTCATTGTCATCAATAGATAGTCCCTGTAACCAGCAGTTATAGCTACTTTTTGTCTACACATCTCAGATATCTAACTGTAATAAAATGAAATAAAATAATGGCTGCACAATAAACTTTAAATGGCTTTATAAAAATACACAGCTGCTTGTTAGCCACCCCCACCGCAAAGTATTCTTACCCATAAGTCTGTACGTGTTGGATCTCAAATCAGGGAAACATTTAAATGTTGTTTTTATATATTTGAAAAGCTGCTAGAATAACAGTTATAACATGTTTTGCATTGTCATGCATTTTTTGAAGGATACAAATCCTGGATCTTAAATATTTGTTATTATTTAATAACTAATCCTCAATGATCTGACCATAAATATGAGGCAAAATCAAGAAAATGTGTCTTTCAGGTTCAATATCTCAGCATAAGAATCAGAGTCAAAGCAAAAAAGAGATAAGTCTGAAACTCACATTATGCCATTAGTTTGTGGCTGCAGTCCTCGATGCTTTGTCAGCATTCCATAAGTTTTATTAAAAAGAGATCAAACATACGTGCCAAAAATCAGTAACACAGCTGCTCAACAACCAGACACCCCTCCCCCACCCCAGCAAATTACGCTGTCATCTGTAACCGTCATCATTTTAGTGCAAGAATCGGGGACAAAGCTAAAAAATAATGAGGGACAAATGCCCAAAATCAGAGATGGATTTTAAATATCGCTCTTCTATATATACAAAACTTTCTAGACTTAGCATGCATTTAAGCATAAAACTGGAACATCTGTCATTATTTAATTACTGCAGTTTGCGGGCTGCAGTTACTAAATAATTGCAGATATATGTGTTTCAGTATTCAAGGCTGAAGTTCTCAAAAATGCGCTAGAAAAATCACAAAACTGTATAAGGAATAGATCAAAAGTATAACTCAAAATCATACTAGTCTTGAAGGACTACCAAAATACCACATATTATAAGAGGAAAAAAAATCAAAAACAGAAGCCAGTATCAGGAGTTGAGACTTAAGTTGAAAGATGTCCACAGCTGCTAACATGGTTGCCTACAGTCTTGACAGGATATATGACAGAGAAAAAAAAACATAATTTATCTCATGCTGTATAACATCTCTAGCCAGTGACCATCATCCCTGATAACTTTACTAGCTAATATTTGCTGTATTTCTGCCCTGGAGAAGAATGGAAAGCCTGTGAATTTATTGATTAAGTGCACTGACCTCTCAAAGTTAGTGCACTTAACCAATTACCTTTCCTGTTGTCGTTAAAATGCTTGCTTTTTAATAGAGGTGTTCTGTGGTACTTTTTTCTGTTATATTTTGTGTTTTATGTAAAGAAATACAGTTTTTTTTACTTAAAAGTTTAATAAAAGAAAAATAAATGGCTCACAGTGCCTCTGTGGGCCCCTGACAACTACAAGAAATTCTCATATTATAATACCTCATCCACCATTGTGCTGAGATAAAGTTAAGGGAGAATTTTTTTTTTTAATCATCTGCTCTCTGACTATTTGCCTTCCTCTGAACTACACAACTAGCCACTTTGATCCCTATAAAATAACAACCCCACAGCTCATGCATTCCTCTGTGGGAAACGTGAGCAAACTGGAAGAGGTACCTTCATCCTCACAGTGACTGGGGATTTTAATTGTAAGTCTTAATACCACAGCTGTAGGCTTTCCTACATCCTTGCATGGGGGATGTGTATTAGGATGTGATGAGGGGATTGCCTCACCTCTACAGTGAGGTCTGACTTTCCACTTCCTTTCTTTCACACACCTGTGCAGTGTTCTGATCTTCTTTGCTATTCAATATTAACATCAACATAGCAAGCAATGAAATGTCTTCCCAGTGCATCTCCCAAACCTCCCCCCAAGACAAACAGGCAATAGCATTGCTGCTCCTTTCTTCACCATCACCATCTCCAGCAGGTGGCTGAGCTACTAAATAAATTCAGTCACCTGAATTGCAGTAAGAGCTTTATCCTTCTAAGCCAATGGAACTACAAATTCACACGAAATCCAAAATGTGGTGAGAAAATATTGTATACCCAGAAGTTAATACCATACTTTTAATATGTTAAAGGAAGCAAAGTGTATGTTTTCTCACATTTTCACAATATTTCAATAAGGCTGCATCTGTTCTTTACAAATTTCTGTAGCTGGATATTATTATTACTACATAAGATTATAACCAATGCAAGTAAACATAATTTTTATCAAATCCTGTTTTTTAAATTAAGTACTGGCAATGAAGATGACAGTAAAATATATGAAATTAAAGGTAAAACTGGTGTAATATATGAATATGAAAGTTTTAAAAAGATGGAAATTGTATCAGTACTACAGCAGTTATGTTTCAGATGTGTGAAATCCACTGCAAGATACAAAATGACATGATCTTGATTAGATTAGTTCAGGGAACAGTTATTGTGTGAATCACAGTTCCTCAAAAATTTTCTATTCACAGTACATTTGCCAATGCAAACAATGCTAAACATACTTGTCTTTTGGTTTTTCCCAGTTAGGGGTCACCACAGCAGAATGACACTCTGCTTATGGTTGGCAGTAGATTTTTACAGTGCCAAGGTGCCAGCCTGACAACCAACCTTCAACAAAGGCTCACCCATTCATGCATGCACCTACCTGCATGTCTTTAAACAGCACTCAACCATGGGGAGGACATGCAGACTCCGCACAGAAGGTGCTCCAGACAACAAACGAACTGGAGGACCTCTTGCTGTGAGGTGACAATACTAACTGCTGCACCACCACGGCTTAGCAAACAATGCTAAACACACATACACAAAAAATGAAATTGCTTAGTGTGTATGTTTGTGGGGCCACCAGACTCATCCATTTTAAATTATGTCTGAGATTTTGACATCTTAGAGTAATGAAAAAAACATGTTCAGTACTGCTTGCAGTTGGCAAAAGTATTTTCAGAAAAAGATTAGGAGAAATGTGATTCATAGAATAGACATTCTGCTCACTAGCTTATTCCCCAAATCACCTTGTGACTTCACAACTGAAGTTCAAGCTTTCCACTTTCACTCTTTGCTAAACACCATTAAGTTCCTAGTCTTCCAAATTAATCAGATGATAACTTATGCTTTAAGTTGAAATAATGGAAAAAATAATTAATGGAACAAAAATGACTTACAAAAATATGGGATAACTTTAACTGGGAGTGTTTCTCTTACTACCCTTTACTGGAAGTGTGAAAAATTGTAGGCTTCAACAAAAATCTGGAAAGAGTTCACACAATCTGGTATTTCTTGATTAAATTATATAATCATTATTAAGCGCAGGACACATTCCACTGGAATAAAGAAAGAATCCCTTACTCTCATATAAACTGTTACTACCTCAAGGTACAGTGTACATGGTCACATAAAGTGTGATACAACGACACATTTAGCTGCAATGAGGATGACCTCATTATCTGCTAATTTGCATCTCTCGAATCTCGAGTAATTGCAGGCAGTGCAAAACAGCACTTTTCTGTGATAATAACCAACAGTGTCCCATGTATGGCACTGGTAATGGAAACTATCTCAGTCACTCCCCCAGCAGGCATTGTTAAACACACACACACACACACACACACACACACACACACACACACACACACACACACACACATACACACATGCACAGATATCTCCACATGGACATAGACATTCAGGGGAATTCTGTAAAGCTTATACGGAATGATTTTTCATGTAGGCATAGTGTCATGAAGCTTACACAGAAGTAAGCAGCCAGGTGATCCAGTAAACAGAGCAGAGGGGTGTGCATGAGTGTGCGGACACAGAAGTGTCTATGGCATGAAAATCACCTCATAGGCAGGTGAATTGCATGCAAATAGGGTGCTGGAGTCATCCAGCAAGCAGATAGGCAGTCCTGCTGATCCCATGTTGGTGTCCGAAGTGTACACAGAATATTTCCATGTACAAGAAAATAAAAATTGAACAGGGGCTGTAAATGCCCATTTAGAAGTTCAGAAATTGCATAGTAGGCACAGATATGATGCTGACATCCTACAGAAAGGCCTCACTGAGACCAACGACTGGTGTCAGAACCATGCCTTTAAGCTCAATGACAATAAATGTGTCATCATCCCCTTTGGGAAAAACCCGGTTTCCATGAATTATCACATCAATGGCAAGCCTGAACACAGAAGGCATTAAAAGAGATCTGGGAACACAGATTGACAGCAACCTCTCTTTTGACTACCACATTGCCACTGTGGTCAGAAAGTCCTTCTATGTGGCACATCTCATTACTTAGGGTTTTGCATCCAGGAAGAAAGAGGTCATTGTCTCCCTCTACTCTTCCCTCACTAGGCCAGTCATTGAGTACAATGCCCCATTTGGCATGTACCTCACTAGACACCTGTAACAACTGGAGAGGCTGCAAAAGTACCTCACAAAGAGTATCCTAGGCCTTAAATATTTGTCCTATATGGACAGACTAAAAAACTCCAACTATTCGTTGTCTCATATCACCTACTTAGAGGCGATCTCTGCTTGACTTACAAAGCCATGTCTGTCCCAGCTCTGTTAGAAATGTTACATCTGAAGAAATCCCAATCCCTCCACACCACACACTCCAGAGGCCTCAACCTCATTACCACAATCAACAGAACATGCTGGAGGGACAGGTTCATAACCCAGAGACTGCCCATGCTATGTAATAGACTTCCCATACATTTCAAGCAGAACACCTCACTGGCCCTCTTCAAGAGAAATCTTGATGAGTGGATGGGAAATAGAAAATTCACCCCAGGGATCAATCCAGTGGCTTTACTCGACAGAGGCACTGGGAAATAAGATGGGGTGGCACAATGCCAGGGTAATCCTCTGGGCTAGGCTTGTAAAGGCTCCAGGGCCATTAACCTAGTACACACCTATGAACCTATGAACCTATATGTGCAAAACTATGCCCTGTGTGTCCAAAAAGTAATGCAAAATTATGTTATAAGTTTTTTTTAATACCCATATTATGTTTGCACAGTGCGCAGCAGTGTGGAAAAATGCCATTATGCAAAAAAAATATTTAAAAGTTTAAAAACGAAAATGAGAAATATGTGAGACTAATGCATTATAGGACCCTGCATGAAGTATGTACAATGGTAGATTTTTGTGGTTGCTAAGGAATAGTATAGTATCCAGTTTGTGTTCATGGATCTGTATGCAAAGGAGCTGGGGTTACTGACTAGCAAAAATGGGCTACTGTGTCCACAGATAAAATCCGTGTAGCCCCAGAACCATGTTGGTGTCCACAGAAGAGCTAGCTAACATCAAAAGGGGGTGTGTCACTATATGTTTAAGTATATTAGAGCTCAGCAGCACCTGTTTGCATGGGCTCACCTCTCAGCTAAGTGTGTGTGTGTGTGTGTGTGTGTGTGTGGGTTCCAGTGTTGCTAAGGTTTGTTTAGCTTCCGGGCACTTGTTTTAGATGGTTTCAGTGTGTTTGCATGCCAAGCCACTGGTGGTTAGCAGGGAAAGCAGTTAAGAACAAAAGGAAATAGCCTGTAAAAGCCAATCATGCATAAATTACTGATAACCCTTGTTCCACTTACACTGGGCCATTCAAACCCGTCAGTGATGTACCTGACAGGTAGAATGTATCATAGTTTGCCAATCACACAGGCTGCATCTGTAGCAGACCACTATAAATTATGCATATACCCTACAATCTGATGTCTCCCCCATAATCTGCACCATTGGAGTGCAGACCTGGGAATTTTAACTAACAGAATGCCAGGGGCTGCTGCTGCTGTGCTACATCTGTATGTGCTAGATGCTGAGGTCAGTGCTGATGCTGACAATAGTGGGCTTAGACTGAGAAAGAGAAGAGTGTTCAGACCCAGGGTAACCTTCCAGGAGCTACATGAGCTGGAGATTGTAGAGTGCTACAGGGTGGACAGGGACACTCTACAAGAAATCACTGAGCTCTGCCGTCCTCATCTCAGACCCAGAACCAACAGAGGAGAACCCATCACAGTGGAAATAAAGGTATGTGTAGCCCTTAGAATACTAGCTACAAGTACTTTTCAAAGACCAATTGGGGACATGATGGGGGTCTCACAGGCATCAGCATCCAGGGTACTCTACCAGTTTCTGGCTACCATACAAACACATGCCAGTGAGCACATTTATTTACCCCGCACCCCTGAGGAGTGGGACAGCAGTATGCATCTCTTCTACCATGAAGCACACTACCTTGAGGTACTGGGTGCCATAGACTGCACTTATGTATACATGAAAGCACCACCCAGTGAGGAGGGTACAGTCTATGTCAACAACCAAGGGGTATCACTCCATCAACTGCAGGTCGTGTGCAATGCCCAGGGCATTATCATGAATGTGTGTGCTGGCAGCCCTGGCAGTTATCATGACTCCCATATCTGGCATGCATCACAGTTGTACCAGATGTTTGCCAGGGGGGACATCCCATATGGCCATCTACTGAGGGATGCTGGCTGTGCACTGGAACAGTGGATGATGAAACCCATCAGAAATGCACACACACCTACTGAAGAATGCCATAATGAGGCACACGCACAAATTAGGAACGTCATAGAACATGTGTTTGGGCTGTTCAAATTACTGTTCCGGTGCCTCAATATCATGGTTCCGGTGCATCAATATATCTGGTGGAGCCCTGCAGTACTCTCCAGCCACATGTGCACAGATGTTCACAGTATGTGCCATGCTATACAATATGATCCTGTGGAAACAGCTGCAGCAGGATCAGCACAGGGAAGGGACACACAGCCCCCCACCGCTGTCAAGGTCCCCACACAGAGGAGGAACCACCAGAGGCTGTCCCTGTAGATAGATGTAGGCATGCCCAGTATGTCCTGGCCTTGGCCAAGAGGCAATGCATAGTACATGCACTGACAACATATGGTCCTAGGGACTGACACCTTACTCCGACTCACATACATAGTAAAAAATATGCCAGCCATACAACACAACCTGTACTTCACCATGTATTGGCTGTGTACTGCATGCATCAGACAGAGTCAGCCCTGCAACACAGGTATCTCAACTGCTGCATTCAAAAGGTAAGTCACTCTCCTTTACAACAAATGTATGGGGTATTACACTGTGTTAGCATATGTATGGATCTGCTGCATGTATGCAAAGGAATAGAGTGGGCTATTAGGCTACTTGCAGAGAACTAACAGCTATGTGGGACAACAGGTACTCTGTCCAGTACTGACTGCCCCATAATATGCATTAGGCCACAATGCAGCAAAACCCACTGCAGTATGCAAGGGAAATGCCAAACAGTCAGGTCACAGGACAGACACACAACTGCCAATGCTAAAGTCCCCTACCCCCAACACATCAGTGTTCCCATACAACTGCAGCAACAGTATGATTTCATCAATATATAAGCAGACCACACAATCCCAGGGCTGTCCCAAGCAACCTGGCTACATGTTCTAATTTCCACAATATGCAGGGGTGAAAGTGTTATGTCTGTCTGCTGTTGATAGTGTGAGGAACTAAACCTCATGTTCTGGTGGCTGGTGTGGCTCATTGGCCAAGTAGAATAGCATGGTTGATGGTGTTCATGGTTCAAAGTTGGCTGCACCTACAACTTTTTCATGTGAGGTACTCCTATGGTAGGAGTCCCACAGACTGTCAATATGCCCCAATCTGTTACTGCAAGACAGCTGAACAAAGCCAGAGACCATGAAGCGACTGAGAGCCAGACCTACAGACATTATACATGCTCAGAGTAACCTAGAAGGTGGCTAGTATAAAAGCAGGTTGCAACATGTCAGAGTAGTAACAGGATATAAAGGCCATCACTTAACTGTGCCAGTACTTAACGACAGTTCAGTGGGCTCCATTTAGTAGTATAGTACCAGAAAAAAACTGTATGAGGAAAATAGCAGATATATGGGGTGGAATGTTGGACATCCTGCTAAAACATGTACAGTGAGAGGTGTGAAGACTGTCACCCTGTGTGTGGTGTGACATCATGTACTCCAGTCACATCATACCTACAACCACTTAGAGCAGGAAATCTGGACAAAGCCATGAACAGTAGTGGGACAAAGGTCCACATATAAGGAGAAGGATTAACTACTGGCCAGACAAATGTACAAAGTGCAGAGTATAATAGGTCATGCAGTAACATGGGCTTCTTGGTGTGCATGGAGTCAGTAACTCAAATGTCTGGCATCATTTTCTAATGTCAATCTATAATGATTTGTCACTGATGTAATGGAAATCACAATGCTATGTAAAATGTACCATACATATGATGCAACAATTTGTACAGTCTATTACAATGTGTACAATCGATAGGTATGAGTCATATAATATGTTCCACACGCAGTTGAGGAATCCCTTAGACAAAATATCAGGGAGGTGCTGGAATGTTGAATCAGGTGCAGCAGCCAAATGACTGGAGTACAGGCAGATCTGGCCTGGAGTCACCTTGTAAGTACTGTCACACTGGGCATGCTCCTACACTTAGCTAACACACAGCTACACCTAAGTTGGCATCCCTGTTGTCATATATATATATATATATATATATATATATATATATATATATGTGTGTGTGTGTGTGTGTGTGTGAGTGTGTGCATAAATATATATGTAAATATATATATGTGTACATGTGTATATGTGTGTGGAGATATACGAATGTGCACCCCACACGCAGAATGCTGGGACTATCTGCACCTACACACACAACAGTTGTCTGATGGTAACACACCAAGGCTGCATAATGACATAATCCACTCAACCACAGAACCCTGTGCCTGTGGAATGTCACCCTGTAGACAGACAATGGTGAGCAGGTGGTGTAATTTGCAATGGCTGCAATGCAGGACTTGGACAGGCCATATTGTCACTGGCTAATTGTCTACTTAGCAAACTGCAACCAGCCGGAAATGGTGATACTGTTAACTGTACACACATAGCAGGGGTATTAACAGGTACCCCACTGGTAGGACAGTATATACAATAAAAGCATAAAGCAGGTTCACTCTGCAGGCTACACATGCTGTGTAATACAAGGCCACTTTGCATACCAAACAAGTACTGTTGCTGCAGCTACATGTACACCAGATGTAACCAGAGATGTGTGCAATAAATATTGTGAGCTACAGTGTGTAATAGTAGGTAGGTAGGGGTTCTAATCTAATCTCACATCAGCCACCTTGTGTGTGTGTGTGTGTGTGTGTGTGTGTGTGTGTGTGTGTGTGTGTGTGTGTGTGTGTGTGTGTGTGTGTGTGTGTGTGTGTCTGGATATTTCCCTTACAGCAGTGCAGACATACCCATCTGGCCTATATCTGTGCAATGGTCAATCATTTTATGGCCTTGTGACTAGCGCCCTCCTCAACATTGGCCTCCTTTACAAGGTCTGCTGATGTCATCCACCTCAACAGCAAAGGCTGACAATCTCAAAACAGGTAAGCTTCGTGGCCCATGCAATAAGTATTTGGTGTTCTAATGTATACTAATAGATAGGTAAGGGTTCTAATTTTGCAGCAGGCAACTGTATGGGTGTGTAAATGTATCCCCTTTCAGCAGTGTACACATGCTTGTCTCGCCTATCTCTGTGCAATGGTTATACATTTTAAGGCCCTGTGACTACCTGACAGCATCCCCACTGGCTTCCTTTACAAGGCCTGCTGATGTCATCCACCTTAACAGCACTGACTGATAATCACATAACAGGTAAGCTCTGTGGCGCAGGCAATAAGCACATAGTGCTCTAGTGTATACTAATAGATAGGTAGGGGTTCTAATCTCACAGTAGGCAACTGTGTGTGTGTGTGTGTGTGTGTGTGTGTGTGTGTGTGTGTGTGTGTGTGTGTGTGTGTGTGTGTGTGTGTGTGTGTGTGTGTGTGTGTGTGTGTGTGTGTGTGTGTGTAAATGTATCCCCTTGCAGCAGTGTGCACATGTCTGCCTTGCCTATCTCTCTGCAATGGTTGTAAATTTTAAGGCTTTGTGACTACCCATTTGCCTCCTTTACAAGCCCTGCTGATGTCATCCACCTTAACAGCATTGGCTGACAATCTCATAACAGATAAGCTGTGTGGTGCATGCAATATGTATGTAGTGCTTTTGTGAATACAAATAGATAGGTAGTGGTTCTAATCTCAATAAAGACAACTCTGTGTGTGTGAGTGTACAAATATACTCCCATGCAGCAGTGCATATATGGGTGTGCCTTTTTCATGCATTTTACTGCCCTGTCAGTTGCTGCAGGCCCTAAATAGCCCACATCTACCTAGGCATAAATGCTATCTGCCACCATCTACATTTGTATGTACAGAGCACCCAGGTGACAAGTATCAAGGGTAGCAGGTCTTGCTACAGAGTATGCATGCATGATCACACTGACTGCCCCCATTGTCCATGACACACTGTTCTACAGATATACACCTAAGTAGCCAACCATGTATACAGCCATACCCTGCTGATGTCATATGTTTCCTGTGCTGCTATGCCATCCTGTGGCACTGTATTGGTGCCAAGTCACCATAGCTTAGCCACTCAGACCCCTGGAACAAAAAATACACAGTTCTGTGAGACACCTGTCATTCTGCAACACTACCACCAATCTAACATCATGCAACAAAGGTACACACACTTTGATGTGTACTCATGACACATGCCAGCATACAGCACCTGTCATTTCATAACACTAACACACTACAAAACTACACGTAATGTATTATAGTCTGATGATGACTGGTGTTTTCTGAACCCCTGTCCCCCATGGGATTATCCAGGACCACATGCCCATGGCCTGCCATGTCGTGGTGTGGACAGCACACTCCCTTCTGTAGTGCTGGAGGTACTGCCACTATGGGTGCATGAGTGTGCATGGCCACATGAACTCTCAGAAGATGGTGTTGCTGACCTACATCCACATGTCTGATGCCCGACTCCAACCAGATGTTCCAGCAAAGGCAACGTGTGGTCAAGACTGACAACATCTCACACCACCATCTGTCCACTACATCAGTGAAACAATCCATGTCATCACCAATGTGGTGGAGGGAGTCACGGATGTCAGACTGTGCTGCATTCATAGTCCTGAGCATCCATCTGGTGTTGCATTCAGAACGTGCCTGTGCCTCCATGATGGACTGAAACATGCATCGCGTGACCACTGATGTAACACCTGTGATGATGCCATAGTAGTCACACTCTCCTGTTCAATGTCACCACACTCTGGCTGTCTGATATCTGTGGCCTCAGGGGAATGGGTATGTGTGGGCATACTGACTGTGTGCAGGAACAATGGGACAGGAAGTGGTAAGTCAACCCATGGGACAGATTCAATCCCCAACAACCCCACCTGTGCCTCAGTATGGCCACCATCACCATCAGAGTATGATGAGATACTGACATCAGGTTGTGAGGGGGACAGACTCCAAATTCCACATTGATCTGTGAGGAGGAAGACAAAATAAGTATGTTACTACCTGCACTATTATGTATGGTAATCCCCACACACACATACACACACACACACACACACACACACACACACACACACACACACACACACACACACACACACACACACACGTATACACACACACACATACACAACTGAGGAGCACCAATAGTTCTACACATGACACATCTTATTTCTGATCCTATGTACAACACACAGACTACAACATACATAAACAAGACAAGCCCTTATAACATGCACTGCAGCTACATCCAGTTAATGTTGCTAGTACTATACACCTGTGAGATAAGCAATATGTCAGTGTATCTGACAGACTTTACCTAAAACACAGTGCACCTGTCTTGAGCATATTATGCCAGTTATAGTATCACTGCCTCACCCTCAGGTATGTACCATCTCCATATTGTGTGTGAACAGGCATTTGTGAGTGATTGCCTCCTGTATAGCAGACTGCATAGACCTTCTCAACAATAAGTGCAAATGTGTTACTGCTCCTGCAAATGCACAACTGTGATTACCCATTCAATGCAATTCAATTAACCCTTCCAAAATGAAACATACAAGTATTATACTCTGGCTAAGCATAACAGTTGTGCCTAGGTTACAATGGCAGTCCTTAGCATTCTTAGGGCAAATATGATCTGTAAGACAACAGTATCACTCTTACCAGGTACAGGACCTTGAACTCTGGCCACACCTGACGTACCTATGGAAATGTGAGAGAGAGGTATTGTCAGCAATACCACATGTGGCATTGTTACAGGGTTATATGTGTGTATATCAACATGTACAGTAGCTAATGTGACACTGCATACATTGCTGATATTTTGAGTATGGTTGCGCAACTGTGGATTAAAACCACCCCCCCAAAACAGATAGACCTGACTCCTGTGTACTGGTATGCAGAGGCTGCCACAATGACTGATATAGTATTACAGTGATCAACAACCCAGGAAGCCTACCGGGACGCTCCTGTGATGTGGATACTGTAGCACCCACCTCCATGATGTATGGGGTGATGGATGGTTGGGAACCAGTGGATGCATCCAGGTTTGCCAAGAATTGCTTTGTGGCCGTGAGTGGTCATTCTGCTGCAGGCCCTCCACCAGTGGCATCATGGTCCCTGGCCAGAGCGGCATCCCTTTGCCATGCAGCATTGACTACAACTGTTGCCTGATGTCGGACCTGCTCATAGGTTCTGTTCTGTAGCTCTACTTGGTTGACTGATGTGACAAGGTCAGCCCATAATGCTGCATGTTGTTCATAATGTTGGTGACTCCTGGACTGCAGAATGTTATGATGCAGTCTGAGGCCATCCAGGATAATATTGTTTTCAGCATCTGAAAATGGTGGGTGTTTCCTTCAATACATCTGTCCTGAAAGAGATCAAGAGGGGAACACATCACAGGACTAGATACATGGATATTCACTATGTACAGACTCTGCACAACCAAAATGGCCTGCACTATCCACTGCTACCTCCCTCATCATACCCCCCAGTCTGTCATCGCACTATGTATGTGGCTATCACCAACATAGTAGCAAGGCCGGTTATGTCCCTGTGTGCCATGACAGAGGCTGCTGTATGTCTCCACACCCATCAGTGCCATCTACTGTGGTGTGTCCCCTATGGGCAAAGTCCCACTACTATGCCATACAGCCACAGTCAGACAAATAGGTGTATGTTACTAAAAGTATATGGAGACAGTCCAGCAACACCAGTGTACCACAATGACAGACAGCAATGCAAACCAGCTGTAGTATATCTTCCCTGTAAGCATCATACCTGTCTGGTACACAGATGTGTGTGGAATGTGTACATGTGCCTGATATATGTGGTCCTGTTGGCACAAACATGTGGATGTCTGGCAAACAGTTGGCCAACAATTGATGGTTGTTGTCAGAATATAGAGAATCTGGCTGTCACATTTCAGAACCTTCAGGACAAATGTATGCTACAGTGATATCTGTTACTCAATTCATACTCTTACTTTGTATGACCAATATGTACACTCTGTCACTGAGGTTGGGCCTGTCCCCCCCCCACACCAATAATGACTATTACCTGAATTCCTGATGTAGGGGGTTGTCAGGTTTGTTAGCCATAGCTCTCAAAATGATGAGATATGAATGTAGACAAAACAATGACCTAGCCAGAGTACATCAGGAACAGTCAGGGACACTTTTACAATGTCAGAATTATTCCTGTGTGACATTCACAGACTGAGAGGAGCTGACTGACAGTACATCATGTGATATGACAGCTGTGTCCACCCTTACTTACTGTCAATATGCCTAATTCACAATACATTAGCTTTCGTACAGGAGATGACTGTTGTAGGAGGGTGTGAGAGGGCCACAGCTGTGATTTCACTCTCAGCAGACACAGTTGAGAGGCATGCCTGTAGCTGTTGGACAGCAGAGTATCACCAACATGTCATTCCCAGAGATGTACTACAGGCCTACTGTTGTAATCCCTATTCCCCATACCTGCATCCTCCCATCTGCATCCCATTATATGGGGACTTGTACGAAATACCTGGTAGACTGACGTAATCCTTTTGTGAACAAATCATCAAGAAAAAAGCTTGATAAAGCATACTCTTGTCTTGGTAAAGCAACTTACAGACCTGTTTCCTGTAGGCAGCTGATTGCCTTTTTTAGGTCATGCTCACTAACAGGTAATTGCCTGTGCACCAATCTGTGGCTCAGGCTTGCTAATTGCATCCAAAACAGCTGGGTTGCACTTTCATTAGTCAATGACATGGCAGCACATTGCAAAATGTAAGGCCTTCATGTAGGCCTTGGCCCCTTTCTTAGTCTTTGAGATGGACATTAGTGAGGTTTGGAGACTACAGTATCACAGAGGGTAGGTAAAAATACTGTCCACTGTTGAGATTTATGAGGTATGTCCACAGTTTTGCATGCTATGTTTGACCATTGTCAAATGACTTTGTAATTATCTGGCAGTTCTGTGTTAAACATTGTGGGTTGAGGTCAGTAAGTGGAAAGAGACATGTGAATGTCACATGTTATACCCATCAGAATATGCATGCTGCTGCAGTAGCTGCTAGTCTGTCAGCTCACTATGTTTGTAGGGTCAAACTGTGAAACATGTCCCTGTTGCTTGACTTTTGCCCCCCACCCCTTTATGTATGGGTGCTGTCCGGAGCCCTTGTTCTAGGGGGTTGTGGGGTATGGTAGATCTGTAGCAGGTAGCTTAACATAGGGAAGAGTGCATACACTTCAGAGGACAGCAAGCTGAAGGTGTCCCTGAGGGAGCAGTGTCAGCTCTGTCATTACAGCAGAGCCAGGGTGAGGGTACCCATAACAGTCCAGTCAAGGCATGTGCTTAAAGTACCTCTGTTATGTAACAGTATCAATAAGAGAGTAATCGGCAACATATAGGTAGTCTATATGAATATGAACAGTGTGTCCCTACCTACAGGCATTTGACTTGCAAATATGGGTAGCAGTTAATTCAGTAGCAGCAACCTGTTTTGGTTAAAATTGCATGACTCAGTCATTATTTGTTGTATTCACAAGAATGTAATTGAAGTACAACACACTGGATTCGAACCCAGGACTGTGGGTGGCAAAATGTACTGCATACAAGGCATTTAATAGACTGAACTACTGAGTCAGTGCAGCAATAGATGTATTTGCAAGATATATGTGCATGAATACAGTCTGTGACACAGGATTTGTATTAGCATGTGTTTTGTGAAGGCTATGAAGTGTGACACTCAAATGTCTGTCATGATTTTCTAACCTCAATCTTTAATGACTTGCCAATATTTTACCAGACAGATATGTTTTTGTGAAACCATGCCAAATGTAGGGGGCAAAACTGTGGAAATTCTGCCTTCTGCTATCCCAGGTCTCATGTACATCCACTGGTGTAGTGTCTGCATCGCAGTCACAAGTATACTCCCATTTTTCCCGTTATATGTACTTGAAGTGTGTCAGTGGCAATCAGTATATGTTGCTAGAAACAGTTATTTTAATCCAGAGTTGAGTGGCCTAGTGGGCTAATGCACTCGCTGTAGTAGATAAGAGCCTGGGTTGGAGACATGGAAGGGGAGATTATTTTGCAGATTTGCCAAACACTGTGAGAAACACATAAGATGATTAAGGCACTTTTAAGCAGTGTTAAATGGGCTTGCTTGGGTTTGTGTGGGTTGCGTGGTGAGGCACTCTGCTTAAACCCGCACTAAATTTAAAAAAAAAAAAAGGGGATGATAGGAAAGTGGTGAAATGGGGGAAAGCAGGGGAAAAACATACTGAAAGACAGGTACAGTTGTGCAGGAAGGTTGTAGGAAAAGGCCATAGCTTTCGCATTTCTTGTACAGCAATAACTGAGCAGGTTTTACAGAGTTTGGAGCCTCACACCCCAGAGAGAGGGCTGAGGGCAACATAAATGTGTTGATTAAGTAATCTAATAATTAGTTATGTCTAGTGGACATGTGTGCAAAATGGAGAGCTATGTATGGGGCAATATTTTGTTTGTGGGACTGATGACCTTTTTTTAAGGAGAGAGTGAAATATTGGGGAAGGGATATACAGTAGGTATGTGTGGAGAGGTAAGTTGGGTAGGAGAGGTTGCATTTGCTGACAGACAAGACAGATAAGACAGCACACAGGGGTAGTGTCTGACACATGAGGGGGGTAGACAACTTGGATGGAGAGGGTGTTGTGGAATCAGAGGTGCATGTGCCTCCAGGCAGCAGCAGCATGACTGAGATCCACACTCATGGGCAGCCAACACTGCTCCTTTACTGACCCAAAGGTGGCTGTGCTGGAGGCTGGGTGCTGGGACCCTCAGGTCTCACCAGGTTGTTGAGTCTGTCCTAATTCTGGCACAGGCATTGATCATAACTCCTATGGACAATCCTGCACACCATGGCCATTAGTTGATCTGGGTGACAACCCCCCCTCTGCCCCCCAATCCTGGGTGGGATGGCCACGTCCCTTGAGACGGTTCCACCCAAAAGTGGTGCAGGGTCATTTGAGGGGGTACCACTGGCTTGGGTCCCAGATGAGCTGGTACCCGGTGCCATGGCCAGCTGAGGTAAGGTAGGAGGATCACCAGAAACAGGCATACCCAAAAAAGTGCTATGGGTATGGAAGTAGAGCAATAAGCATAGGTGAGTTATGAACAAAACCATTGTTAGTAATAACAGCATGCCAGAACATTGTACATAACCCCATTACAATCAAAGGCATATTATGTGAAACACAGCAATAAATAACAGAACAGTCAGCATATGCACAGCATGCCAGTAAAAGTTTACAGCATAAGGTCAACAGAATAGTTAATTCAACAAATATGTTAATATGCAACCATAGTAATACATATTAATAAAACACGTGCAAAATATAGTTTTTGGAACAACATATGAGAATAGTAAAGCATAACTAATATGTAACAATAATACTGTTAAATAATAAAACTCTGGATCCCACCCAGTTCGGGTTTGTGAAAGGCAGATCATGCCTCCTGAACCTGATCGACATTTTGAGGCAGTCACCAAAGCCGTAGACGAGGGTAAGGTGGTTCACACAGCCTATCTTGACCTCGCCAAGGCTTTCAACCCCATCCCCCATTCTGGAATTATAGCTAAACTCACTAAACTAGGTATAAATCCCTACGTCACAAGATGGGTTGCCAACTGGCTCACTGACAGAACTCAAGCTGTAAAAGTTGCAGACTCCATATCTGACCTCAAAGCAGTGACAAGTGGAGTACCACAGGGTTCCGTCCTGGGACCTCTCCTGTTTGGTATCTAATTCTCTGAAGTACAGGATAACACAGAAGGCCTCTGGCTAATGAAGTTTGCAGATAACTGCAAACTAGGAGCCATAGTCAAGTCTCCAAATGATGTGGACATCCTACAGAAGGGCCTCGCTGAGACAGATGACTGGTGTCAGAGCCATGGACTCAAGCTCAATGCCAAAAAGTGCAGTGTCATCCCCTTTGGTAAAAACTCTGTACCCATGAACTACCACATAGGCAGCAATCTACTTAACACCAAATGTGTGATAAGAGACCTTGGGACCCAGGGGGACAGTAGTCTCTCCTTTGATAGTCACATCACCACAGTAGTCAGGAAGTCCTTCTACGTGGCACACCTCATCATAAAAGGGTTCTCATCCAGGAAAAAAAGAGGTCATGGTTCCCCTCTACTTGACACTCATTAGACCCATTATAGAGTACAGTGCCCCTTTTGGAATGTACCTCACAAGACATCTGCAGCAGCTGGAAAGGCCACAGATGTACCTCAAAAAGAGGATTACTGGCCTCAAACAAATGCCCTACACTGACTGCCTCAGAAAACTCCAGCTTTACTCCATAGCATATCACCTACTCCGAGGTGATCTCTGCCTAACATATAAAGCTATGCCAAACCCAGAGCTGTTGGACATGCTACACCTAAAGAAATCCCAATCCCTCCGAGCTACATGCTCTAGGGACCTAAACCTTGTCACCACAATAAACGGGACACGCTGGAGGGATAGATTCCTGTCCCTGAGACTTCCCATACTCTGTAACAGGCTACCCATCTATGTCAAGCAAAGTTCTTCATTAGCACTCTTCAAGAAAAATCTTTGATGAGTGCATGGGAAATAGGAAATATACCCCGAGGTCACTTCTGTATCTCTGCTCGACAGTGGCACAGGAAAATAACTTTCTTGGGTGACGTAAGCCAGGGAACCTTGTTGGCTAGGCTTACATAGGCCCCTGGACTGATAGCCTAGTACCTACCTATGAACCTATGAACCTATACATATGTGAAAATAAGGGGTGGGAAGAGAGAGAAATGCAGTCTACTATTACCATCATCTGCTATATAGTTGACAACAATAATGCTACCTACTCTACAGGTCTGTTCTTGTTTCATGTGCAAATGTGCCCTACAGCTGCTGTAGCACATACATACCTCCCAAGCTATCCGCATGGGACATTATGGGCCAAGCTGGTACACAACTACAAAGAACACTTACACATCAAGTGGACCTATATAACTACCAAGGACTACTGTGGGCTAATGTACTAGTAATTTGATATTGACATATGAAGCATGTCAATGACACATCTGTGACAGAGGAATTACACAACAGCAATTACATTCCATGACAGACTGACACTTGAGAGACATGCATGTGTACAGTAAAGAGAGTACACAACTATCATGCCATGCTTGTCAGGCATGGGGAGCATACCTACTATCACTGACCACAGGGGACATATGTATTACATGCAGTAATTGACTGCATCAACCTTTACAAGACACTCCAGGAATACAGCCATACCTCCATAACACATTTTATTTATTTTATCTTATTATACTTTGTTATTATTGAACCTGTTGCCTTTATTGTGTGGATTAATAGCACATTTGTGAGAATGATTTCAACAGTCTGTGACAGCTGAACAAACAAGTATTTACACATATATGAGCTAGCTCACCCTTTTACCTGTGTCCCTGTGGAGAGAATGATGTCTGTTATTACTAATTTTTTCTTTCTTTTATCATAGCTTGTTATTATTGAACCTGTTGCCTTTATTGTGTAGATAAATAACACATTCGTAAGAATGATTTCAGCAGTCTGTGACAGCTGAACAAACAAGTATATACACATACTATGGACTACCTCACCCATTTACCAGTAGTCCCTGTGGAGAGAATATTTCATCATAACATATGTAATTCAGTAATAGTTATTAGTACATGGAACTGGATTTGAACCCTGGTCTCTGTCTAGCAAAATGTACTTTGTTCACAACATTTATTAAACTGAGCTACTGAATATTTGCTGATATCCGACTGACTGATTTTGTCCTAGAGCTAACCTAGAAACAAAATATGACCTGCTACTAATACTACAGAGTTATAATACAGTGCAGTAACAGCTGGACACAGCTGCACGAAATGCAATCATGGCAGAGAGACTAATAACCTATACATTACTAAATAAACTGAGGGTGTACACACTATATTGTTACTGGGTTGAAATTTAAGCTCTCATTCCACAAGTATTGCACAACAGTTCATTACAGATGCCTTCATGCACTTAATGGTATACTTTCGAGTTTTTATTGACAAACAGTTAATGTAATGCAGGTGTTGCAATACAGCTGCAATTCTACAATTACTGTGATATAAACTTTATTTAATTTAATTAATCAAGGTTAATGCTTTACTCTTTCCTGCTTATTGTAGTACATGTGGCAGTAGTCACTTATTGCAGTCCAAGTCTATGACCACATTCATTACCATACAATCAACACTGTTTATATACCTAATGGCAGTTAATGCTTTACTCTTTCTTGCTTATGACTATAGATTGGAAGAGACATCTGTACTCACCAAACTCATGGCGCAACCTGGCCAGGTGACCTGCGTATGCTTCGACATTGCAAGCTCTCACCTCTGCAGCTGTTGGGAGAGAAACACACCATTATGCAGACCAGTTTAGCAGACATTCAAGGTTAAATATTGCTGAAACACAGGTAAACATACTTACACACTTGTGGAACACTGCCCACCCAGAATTCTTGAACCCAGGAGTCCAAAACAGCCCTCTTCCTTCTTTTGACATCATCATGGTGGTGACAACATTGCTCACCTGTGCAGGGATACCAGTTGCACTGGTGAGGTTCCTTGCCAGCCAGTCCCAAGTCTCTGCTTTGTACTCCAAGCCCCAGTACCCACCCTACATGAGCCAGTCTTAATGGTTTTTAACTTGGATTCCGACCATCACCCTGGACTCCTCAGTGCTCCACCACTGCACCAAAAAGTGCGTACCCTCTCCAAGACTTGCCATAGTATTCTCACAGGTTGAACTCAACAGATTCTGCAGTATTCCTGCCTATTGTGCTTAATATACCTTGTTTTCCAGCACCTTAATGCCATTGGGCAATTTTTAAAAATGCATCTCGCCACTTAGCACTGCAAACCAGCTGAGCTCAGCTCAGCAGTGCTTAAACTGGCAATGCTTAGCAATGCTTGCCACCACTTAGTACGCAAACCAGCTAAGTGGAGTTGCGCAGTGCCAAGCGGTGCTAAAACAGATCTTGAATAAGCAGTGCTTGTCATGGCTTACCATGGCTTAGCGGAGCTTATCTGACTGCAGCACATCAGGATTTAAAAATACTTGGCATAATTTGTAATTGGAAAATAAATGATTAGTAACCCTTCAGTGTACTCAAACCTTGCACCTACTGCACATAAGGCTAACTCTAACCATTTGACTTAGTGGATGTGTAGAATACAGCTGTACTTTTACATATATCTCTCATCTACGTTTAAGCACTGCTGAGCACTGTGCCATGCTGTGCAAACCTACTCAGTTTCCTTACACTTGAAATTTGCATTCATAATTACATGTATCTTGTTTCTATTTTTAGATGTCTGACATGTGCCCATTGCTGCCCGCCGTGTCATGCAAACATAAAAAAAAATTAATACATATCCATACATTGATTTACTGCACTTTGACAGTGCAGGGGGTGTGTTACACATCTCCAGACACAGTAATACACTCCCTACACTGATTCAGTACCTGTGCTACACAGCTCTCCCTCAGTAATTCACCTTCAATATGCATGGCGAGCTACTGAGGGGGAACCACGTACATGGCAATGGTACCTTCCATGTAGGCTGTACACTATGCCTACATGGGTTTTATTAAATCCTGGGGATTCACTTAACATAGCAACTTCATGCTTGAATACAATCAAGAGTTCACTTATGTACACTTACAGCCACCCACACCCATCCACACACCCCCACACTGCACACACACACACACACACACACACACACACACACACACACACACACACACACACACACACACACACACACACACACACACACACACATCTACATTACTGATCCTCTAGATAACTCCACTACTGCAACCACTCATGAAAATACACACACACACACACACACACACACACACACATATATATATATATACACACACTCTCACATCCTTCATCACTAGAGCTCTATTGATCTTCAGTAACCTTACCTGTAGCATGGTCTCTCCCATGGACTAAAATGGGAGAATACAACCTTTTGGCCATGTTATTTAATATAGCCAGCTGTGCTAATTTATACAACTGAATGATTCTCTGAGTCACTTTTCTGCATAAATCACTTTCCACTGGCATTTCTGAGGGAGATCATATAGCTAATTATCTTTATCATTTCTCCTGGAATGTCTCAATAGCAATTAGCACTACTGTGGAGATAACCCATTACAGTGATTTTACTGACTATGTAAAATCATTGTTGGGAGCTTGTTTATAAAATGCAAAGAGTTACTGTGAGTCATTAACTGTTCATTTTAGAGCTTACTAATGGTGGTAACCTTTCTGAATTTCTAGAGATAAATGTCATACTTTATTTCAGATCTCAAGTCATTATAAATAATAAGCAATTCATTGTAAATGTAAAGCTGCAGAAAACTATATTCAGAATAATAGAGTGACAGCAGGTAAACATATACTGGAGGCAATAGAATCCAATAGTTAATATAATCTGTTTTGTTTATTTCTTTCAAATAAAATTCAGACGTATACCTCTGAGCATAAGCCAGTATTTTTTTTTAAACAGACCCCATGAATGTTTCAAAGGGTGCATTTTTCAGCTATGGCCTATGACATGCCAGGCAAAAATAGAATAACATTTTGTTCAGGTAATGTTTGGAAATTAGAAGAGAGGTTACTATTAGGCAACAATACAATAAATATAAGGTTAGCAGTCATACAATAAAAATAAGGTCAGTATCAAAGTATGTTTATAAAAGCACTAAGCTGAGTATCTAAATGAGGGAGAGATTCAAAAGCAATTAGCACACTTTATTTCAAGAAATAGCATGGCAAGTGTTGGTGCTCAGAGAAGGGCAGATTCAGTAACTATGGAAAATAGCACTGTATGTATCCCATGCAAATGACCATGTAGTGTCATGTGAATGATAAATATTATGCTAACAAGGGCTACTGCATATGCAAATGACAGCACAGACATAGTGATATGAATCAAAAAACATAAAAATAGCATGATGAGCCATGACATTCAGCTTCTCTGTATACCATAATTTTTTGTTGAATAGGATTATTGCTTACACAGTGATGCTAGGAGTAGCATCTAATTTAGCCACTCAAAATGTGGTGAGTCCATTTGGAAAAGTCTGTAACACTGTATGCTGCAGCTTTTCATATTTCAGAAGGACCTGTGAGTAGCAAACATACTATCATCTCCTTGATCACTACATTGTGGACAGGGATGTCATAAGGAAGCTGGTTGGCTGATACCATCCACACATGGGATCAAACATACATGGAATGCCCATCTCATTGGACACAAGTGCTTGTCTAGCATTATCCCTTCTTCTATGAGGAATTTTTCAGCATCCAAATAGAGCCATTTTAGAAGTTTCTCAGTCATGAACTTCATGAATCCTGTGCAAATTCTTAATGTCGAGATGCTACATATGATGGAGCAGATATGTTTCCAACAGGACAGCAAAGGAGAGAGCCACCATCATGTAGGCATTCTATAATATAGCACATTTCTCTGGGGTCTGCACCTACATTGACAGAAAGTCCTGACATGGTCTACATTGGATCCGGTATAACAGAGAAGAGTTTCCACCCCTTCAGCTGCAATACACAGTATATTTTATACAAAGTGTTTTTGCCCCATTAAGACAGTTTCCATGATTCCCACATCTAACACACAAGTGTCATGTGGAAATATTTTCTACAGGGTCATCTAGTTGGTAGGTGCAGATAAGCATTAATTTAAAATAAGTCCCTCCAGTAGACCATACCTTTGAATCGATAATGAGAATGTGTATTATTTTATGGAATAAGCATTAAGAATGACAGTAAGCAAGATGGGTGAAAATAAAAATGGAAAAACAGTAAAAAGACAGGAGGGATGAAGAATAAATGGGCAGAATTTTAATAGAATTATGTTAATTAAATATTTTAGACTATACATACACAAAAGTAATATTTCTAGTACTACCCAGGAGGTAGAAAAAAATTTGAAGAAAGAGAATAAGCTAGTTTAAATTTAAGTAATGCCACAAGCAGAAGGCCAATCAGGGCTAAGATGGGACTTCAAAGTACTAGTAATGGTATGAGATACAATATAACTGATGTGATTGGCAAGCTTTACTTCATTATGGATAATCCAACCACACATTTTTGTACATTTTACAGCCTCGGTTGTGCAGTAAAGTGTGGTAAAAGAACTGAAAGTGTGGTCCTTTACAGAATAAATATTAGAGAAGTCTAGCATGATAAATTTGTTCAGATATTGTGGGGCATGGATAAGATTTGTATTAGAGGAACTGGGTCTCTGTGAACAGCAATAACAATGGAGATGACAGAAGGTCAGTTACAGATAACTTTTATCTATGTTAAAGCAGGCATAGTGGCATAATGGTTAATATCACTGTCTCACAGCACAACAGTCCAGGGTTCAGTCATGATGTCTGAGTAAGTCCGGTACACTTTCCCCAACTAAAAATAAATAAAGCCTGAATTCCATCCAGTTTATCTACAATATAGATGATGGGTGGTGAAGCTTACAGAAGTGGTGGGCAGCAAAACTAGATATTTTATTATATATCTTTTTCATTTTAATGGACAAAAGTGAATTCAGATACATACAGTAGGATAGGAAAAGAAAGTATTCTAGCAGTTGTCAGTCATGCAGGATTTGACAATAGAAATTAGGCGCATTTTTAATTAGCATGAGATAAAATAGAAATGATTTGACTGTCAAGCTTTAGTTCATAATGACTAATAAGATCACATCCTTTTGCAGGGCTTGCAGCCAAATTTGTGCTGTAAAACAGAGATATGGTTCCTTGCAGCAGAAATAATTAGAAAAGAGTAGCATGGCTTTATTTTATATAATCCATTGCACTTTTATGATTTTTGACCATCTCTGGATGAAGCCAAAACCCTTTTGCAGTCTAGGAACTATTATAGCAATGCATATATTTGCAGAGGGAAATATTGAGTCCTTTGTATACCAGGGCAACCTAGAGTCATTGCAAAGTTCAAGCATGTTTCTGATAAAAGCAGTAGAGAGTAGGGATCCAGAGAACAGACCCCTGTAATACATCATGAGGAAGCAACAGGTGGGGAGAGAGAAAGAAAATATCCCCATCTGATAGCTTATGTCCTCCCTTCTAAATAGCTGGAAAACCACTGAATAAACCAGAAAGACAATGCAAATTTACCTAGCTGAGTTAATTAAAGATGATGGTTGTTCATGCCAAAAGTCTTTGAAAGACCAAGGAGTAATGAACCAACAGTTGTTACTTGATTCAGCTTGGAATGTTGAAATTATATATTTCCTGCACAGACCAACTACTTAGGTGTGCCTCTATCAAAAAAAAAAAAAAAAAAAACATTAAGTAGAGGATATACAGAGCCGGCATGTGAAACTGAACATTTGCCTGTAGTGACAGCTTAGAATATTTGTTACATGGAAAAAGGTAAATGCTGTGCAGAAATACAATTGGTTTCATAAAATATGGTGTTGCTGGTCCTCTCCCCTGCTAAAATTCGGATGTTTCATGGAAGTTGTGCTTATTAACCTTCTTAGCTAAAGACCTAGGGGACTAACTAAATACAAATCAAAAACTATGGTGTTCACTACCAATAAACAAAATACCTCATTCATCCTAGCAATAGTCTAATTAAAAGAAAACTCCTCCATAGTGGGGATAAGAATTAAAATTTTCCTCACAGAGAGTTAGACTTATGAATTTACAAGAGAAGAAGCTCTATCACTGTCAAAATCAGAATCATCAGACCCTGTTTCTACAGGAATAATGTCCATCTATAAAGGTTACTGTATACCAGGATTTACTGCCTGTAATCCTTGTCTTCCCAAGGTAAATAACCCTTCTTTTTAATAATAATAACATCATTGGAGGAACAATGTTTATTTAATACAAGTTCCAGCAGAAGAGGACGAACTCGAAGGAAGGATGTCTGCCTGGTCTAATGGTCTCTTGACACAATTATTCCAAGAGTAATCTCCCAGAGTGTCTTCCAGACCCAGAGAAGATGGTTCTTTGAAGCTCTTACTGGACACTGGAACAACAAATGGGGATGTGGCAGATTCCTGGTTCTTGCTAGCTGAAAGAACTACAACAGAGGAACCAGAGAGATAAGTGAGTGGCTTGGGGAAAAAATGATGGCCACTGCAGGTTTCCCACTATCAGCTAAGGTGCAACTGATTTTGTTTCTTCCTAGGTACTGTGGGAGAAGAGCTAGATGGACCAAAGTGAGTATAGCTCTCAATCTCTTAGCACAAACAATCTGGACAAAGGCAAACATAATGGGGGAACAAAACCCTAAAAATAGAAACACATTTTAAATTTTGCTCTTATAAACTTAGAAAGTTGCTAGAATAAAAGGTATTGTGTTACCATGCATTTTTTGAAGCATGTCCAGTCTGAAATTCAAATGCCTGTCATTATTTAATGAAGTCCATCCTCATTGATTTGCCACAAAAATTCAGAAAATAACACATTTTATAAAGAACAGACCAAAAATATGAGGCAAAAATCTGGAGATTCTGTAAAAATCTGGACAGTTGAGAGGTATCATGCTGCAACCAGGGAATAAGCACCAAAATCAGTAACTGTAGCTGGAGCTAGTCAGTCAGAAGGTAAGTTGTCACTGAGTGTTCACAAGCAGCAAAACTACACTCACATCACTTTCCCCAGTACCTTAGGTTATAAAAAGTAAAGATAGAACAGAATTATCCTGTCAGTATTATTCAAGCATGCACACACACACTCTGACAAAATCAAAATAGTAATAGGTTTTCACAAAGTAAGCATAAGCTTTGCACTAAAACACAAGTCACGCTTGTTCCTCCTTAAACTTTTCAGTTCCAAAAAACTGAAAGTTTACACAAGCAGTACACAGATTTTTTTTACAAGATCAGCTCCAAATGCCTTAGTAAACAAGCTAAGCTAAAAATAGTGGTCTCTAAAAGGAAACTTTCAATTAAAAATAATAAAATAAATAACCTGCTCTTGTTCTTAAAACAACAATAATTTCTGAGTGGAGAGGTTCCTGAACTGGGACTTATGTTCCAGAAATGAAGATCTTAGCTGATTGCTACTCCTGTAAAGCCTGAGAGATGATTCTTCTAGAGACAGCAAGAAAGTAGTGAAGAAAGCTTGACTCTGACTGCTGGTTTGCCTCTTTGAGATTAGCCAATCGGTAGTCCGAGTGAACGAGTGGGAGGTAACCAGATTTTTTTGAAGCCAGCTGGCTGTTGCTCCATAGGTGGCAAACAACCCACATAGCCTAAGCGCTACTGCAGTAATGGGAATGATGAACATCAACTAATCCATATTATAGTCAAACAGCAAGACAGATTTTCTTTCAAGAACTTCTTTCTTTGTACTAAGCAAATAGTTATGGTTAATACTTCTGTTTAGAAGACACCAAGCTCTTTGACAGTACCACTCCTTCCTGCCCTTTCCTCAGAGGCAGTACTGATGTGCTTGCTTCTTGCTAATGATTCACTAGGTGATCTGAAGCCTTTGATGCTGACTCAAAGGATTTAGTAACCAATGGAAAATATATTAAGGTTTACTACATGTATTACTTTGAATCTTATCCCTACAGGTCTGCATGCTCAAACAACAGGCTTAAAAAAATCTTCATCTATGAGTCTCAAATTAATAATTTTTCCTACATGAAGATCTTATTGTCAATATAAGCTCAACAGTTTCTGGTTTACAGATCATCCTAAATGTAGGGCATATAAAATATTGTAGGATAACTATAAACAACAATCAGAGGAGGTTAGAAAAGATTTGAAGAGAGAATGGGAATGCAATTTACAAAGGAACAATAGGAGTATACCTGTGTGGCTACCAAGTATGTAACAAGTCTAAAATATTTAAGGATTTTTTTGCTTGGAAGTGTTTGTCTGGGTATTTCAATACCCTAAGCAGACATCAGAGATTTTTTTTTCTCAAGTAGCTAGCAAATGCTAAAGTTGGATGGATAAGAGAGAGGTAATTGGGAAAAGAATTTTTGGGAATGTAATGTGGTGGTAGATTGTAAAAATTCCCTACAGAGTACTTTTGCAGAAATGTCAGGGGAGCAAAATATTTCAGCTAAAGAAATTCTTTTAAGCTGGGACACTGGATCTGATCTGCCTAGATAGAGCAAGGTCTTATTAAGTTTAATAGTATTGGTTGCCAAATAAACAATTACATGAAAATGGAAATCAAAATCTAAACCAACTATAATTAAAGTAATAAATATTATAAAACAGATAAGAAAATTGGATGTGGGGATCTTCAGAATAGGGAAGGAAAACTATATACAGATACATAGAGTTTGTGCAAATAATACATGTAGACTAATGTTCAGGAGGACTACTGAGGTTTAAGGGAAACAAGGAAATAACTTGTTTATATGATATTGGAGTGAATAATAACTGTTAAAATATTTAATGTACACTGCTTGAAAACTGCTACAGTTTTATTTTCTCTTCTAACAGAAGTCTGAGACTGATTGGAGAAATTCAGGAAGAATTCCAGATAAATACCTACATTGGCTTGTGTTAAAAAAGGCTTTTTTGATGTAAAGACTCTATAAAGCATCCCAGAAACACAATCATTTGAGACAGAGTCAAGGAGGGTTTTGCAATATTTATCTGGAAGCCCAGACTGGTCAAAAGAGACATGGCCCATCTTAGTGACTCAATATCTGGAATAAAGACTCTGCAAAGATATGCATGTTGTTTAAAAAGGAAAGATATGAATGTCATTCAGTCTGCAATAGGCTAGGACTAGAACTAGACATTTTTGACTACTCTTGGAGCCATGGATAAACCAAAGGGTAATGCAGAGAACTGATAATGGCACCCAGAAATAGTGAATGTTAGAAATTTTCTGAAGCAAATAGCTATGAGAATATGGTAGTAGGCATCTTTTAGGTCTAGAGTCACCAAGTAACTAGTGTGAGGAATGAGAGATAACAGGTTCTGTAAGGTCATCATTTTGAAATTTGGATCTTTCACATATAGATTTAGAAATGAAAGATGTGTCTTCAAGATGCTTTTTTCCTAGATACCAAGTATACTTGGGAATAACAAGCAAGAACAGAGGCAGCTTTTGGCTAGGAAGTCTTTCAGAATAGTTTTGAAGGACGGATGGGAGGGTACTGACCTGATGACAGAGGTAAGGAGTTCCAGGCCTTAGTAACATGGTATGAGTACACACAATGCCCAGCAGATTTGATAGGTTTGTGGGCAGACAGGAGTTTTTGCTCACTAGATTGTAATGACAGACTGGGAACATTGTTATATAGAATGTTATTTAGTTCTGGACAGGCAATTGGATTCTGTGAAGCCACAGTGGTGCAGCGGTAGTGTTGTTGCCTTACAGCAAGAGGTTTTGTCATTTGATTCTCAGCATGGTATGAGTACACACAATACCCAGCAGATTTGATAGGTTTGTGGGCAGACAGGAGTTTTTGCTCACTAGATTGTAATGACAGACTGGGAACATTGTTATATAGAATGTTATTTAGTTCTGGACAGGCAATTGGATTCTGTGAAGCCACAGTGGTGCAGCGGTAGTGTTGTTGCCTTACAGCAAGAGGTTTTGCCATTTGATTCTCAGCTGGAGCACCTTCTGTGTGGAGTCTGCATGTCCTCCCCGTGGTTGAGTGGCGTTTGATAGACATGCGTGAATGGGTGTGCCTTTGTTGAAGGTTGGGAGTCGGACTGGCACCTCAGCACCGTAAAAGTCTACTGCCAATCATTAGTGGACCAGAGTTCCACTGTGGCGACCCCTAACCAGGAAAAGCCGAAAGAAAAAGAACAACAACAGGCAGTTGGATTCTGTAGTTTTTATATGTGATAATAAGCTATGTATATGTTAGTTGATGGGATAGTTCTAACTAATTTAGGCTTTTTACTGCCATACAGTGGTGGATTCTGAAAGGGCTTTTTGCTACAAATTTAGCAACTTTGTTACAGCATTGTTCAAGTTTTGATTTGTGTGATGCCTGGAAGTTAATAAGGATGGGAGCACTATAAAGAAGTTTGGGGATGAGATAAATAATGGCAAGTGTAGTTATATTTGCACTGGTGAAAAAGGTTTTTGATGAGTTTTTCTTATGCAATTTTGTATATGCAGGTCAAATTTAAGATTATCATCCATTGTTATCCTTAATAGTTTGCTATAAGAAGTGACTTCAATGGTTGAATTATCAAGAGAGAGGATTTAAATTTTTTTTTATGAGAGAAGGATTTGGGGAAAAAATTAGTAGTTGAGTTTTTTAGGGTTGACCATGAGTTGTGAGTTACAAAGCCATATTTCTGTGGCTGTTAAAACTTCCTGAGTAACTTTTTGGAGGTATGCCATGTTGTCAGATGTGCAAATGAGTGTGGAGTCATTTGTGTACTGTATTAGGGAGGCCTGGTCTGTGGATGTGTGGAGGGCGATGGTGAAAATGTTAAAGAGGAGAGGAGCAAAGATAGAAACCTGTGGTATACCAGTGGTGATTGGAAGGTGTGGATAGAGGGTGGAGTGCTATTTTACTAACTGATACCTATTGGATATGTAGCTTTTGAACTACAGAAGGGTGGGCTGAGAGATACCTAATGAGGACATTTGAAGTAGAAGTTTGCTCTGACAAACTGTGTCAAAGGCTTTAGACAAGTCTCGAAATAACGAGCAAACTAGTTTGCCATTATCTCTAGCTTTATTGACAGTATCTATATAGGTTAGAAGTGGAGTGTTAGTACTATGGGAAGGACGAAAGCCATGTTGTGTGGGGGATAGGAGTTCTTCTTGTAGGAGATAGTTTAGTAATTGTTTTTGAATACATTTGTTCAAGTATTTTGGAGAGGGTGGGTAAGATTGCTATAGGTCTAAAGTTAGTAATGTCTGTTCAATTCCCTCCTTTGTGCAGAGGGATAATGTGTGATTCTTTCAGAGAGAGGGAAAGTGAGATTACTGGATTGACCTGTTTATAAGGATTGAGACAGCATAGGCAATGCTTTTGTCTGCTATTTTAAGATACTCACTTGGAAGGTCGTTAGCTGAAGTATAGCATGGTTTCAGTTTGTTTATGAGCAGTTTTATGTAGGATGTGGGCACAGGTTTGAAGGTGAAAGTGGATTGGTGATATGTGGTTGTTGGGCAGGGTTAGGATTAGATGTTGCGGAATTCATGATTAGAGATGTTATACTATCTATGAAATAAGAGTTGAACTGTATTGCAGTTTTGAGTGGTGAGTTATGGGGATAGGGTTTATGGTTGAATTTTTGGCCAGGATGTAAGATTTCTTTAATGGATGTAAAGAATTTTTAAGGTTGTGTTTACAATTATTCTGAAAGTTATTATAATATGATTTTTTTGTATTCATTTATTTGTTTTTTAGTATGATTGCGAAACATTCTGAAGTTATCAAGATATCAAGGTGTTTTATATTTTTGTCATTCTTTCCATGCTTTTTCTCTACCCTGCATTAGTATTCTACTCTTTTTGGATAGTCAGACTGCATTATTTGCTTTTAGTCTCTTCCTTCTAGGAGGTGCAAGGCTATTTAGGAGATTCAAGAAAGTTGCACTGGATTCATTTACAGCCTCATCTAAAGGGAACACTTTTAGGAAGTTCCACTTAATAGATGATAGTGTAGTAATGAACATTCCTGGGTTAAACTTGGAAATGTTATGTGTTGCTTTTTAAATATGCTGTTTAAGTGAACAGGTGAGATGTCTGCTTGTGTAGGTTGGGAGATGATCACTGAGAGAGTCTGACATTGTACTTCTGGTGGTGTATTTACTGGGGTCTGATACTGGGATCCAGTCTAACACAGAAATTGATGTCTTGCTATAATATGTGTGATTATTAATTAGTTGTGTGAAACCATATAAGCTCATGCTAGATGTAGGGTGGTTAGATTTCTGACCAACCAAGACCAACCAATTGGAACTGACATCACATAGTAGCATTTTATCTTGTGGAATTGTTATGGATATCCAATGTAGGATATCTTCCAGTATAGTTGTATTGTTGCCAGGAAGGATGTAAAGAGCAGTAATACATATTTGTTTATAGTTGTTTGTTTTCAGGAAAGTAATAACAAGCTCTGCTGAATTGACTTTTGGTGTTGGTTTGTTGTAAGGGGAAATGTGGTAGTTGTTGGGAAATAGTAAAGCAATACCACCACCTTTCCTCTTTATGCAGTCATTATGAATAATATTATAATCAGAGGGTGTAATTTCAGGGTTGTTTATGCTGGGATTAGCCAAGTTTTAGTTATAGCAAGAATAACAGTTTTCCATTGCATAATCTAGGCATGTAGTTCAGCAGTTTTATTTGTTATATTTCTAACATTTATGGCAGCAAACGTTAGATTACTGGGGCTGAGAGTTGACTGTTGTAGGGTTAGAGCAGTGTGTGGAAGAGGATCGTCTTGCAGTTCATTGTGATTGGTGGTGCCAGGATTAGGGTAAATATCTCCTCACAGAAGGATTTTTGTATAGCTTGGAATTATTAATACTTGTTTTTTGGAAAAGATTTTTCCGATTAATTTTGTTTTGCTTTGAGTTGAAATGGGTTAATCAGTCTATATTTGGAGTAAAGGTGAGGGATATCATTAAATAGGTTTGGTGTGATGTGTGGAGAGTGTAGGGAGGAAGTACAAATAGGTGGTTGACACAGAGTTGGAGAGATGTTGAGAGTTACTGTAGTGTGAGAGACGGCCCAGTAGGATGAGAAGAATAAAAGATAAGCCGAGGAGTAGCATAATTAAGTAAAAGGATTTGTATTTTATTCCTGGCAGGTAGTGGGGAAGTATGGTTCAAGAAGGAAACAAGAAGTTGCAGGGCAGTAGGATATTTAGTGGAGATGGAGTCTGAAAGTTGGTAGAAGGTAGGTAGGAGAAATGTATTTTCTATGAAGGAAGAGAGTTAGGTTGTCCTGGTATCTTTTCTAGAATGTAAGGAGTACATGGGACTTAAAAGGAAAGAGTATGAGATTGCAGTTAAAATAGGATGAAGCGAGAGTTTATTTGGGAAAAGTAGAAGATACAATGCAGAACAGATAGGTATTGTTAGGGAGGGATGTGAGTATGAATGAATATTGTTCAAAGCAGTATGGGAGGCAGAAAGGTATATGGGAATGGTGCTAAAAGATTAAATGTAAGTTGGGAATTTGGAGAAAAGAAACAGGAGTGTTTGTATGATGGTAGTATGGTTGTTAGTGGAGGATTAGGGAACAAGAGTCACAAGTAAAATGTGTATGTGGGAAGTGTAATTGTAGAGTAAGAGGGGTGGTGAAAACTGGGGGTATGGGAGAAAAGTGATTGCTGGATATCAGGAGCATTAGTATCAGCATTCATCACATCCCATGGTGTTAGCAATATAGGAAGAATGGGAGAAGAATGAAGTGTATATCTACTTGTAACATATAATATCTTCTAAGTTCAGGGGGAACATCTATCTTTTCCCATAAAAATGCCTTATTTGTCCTGACAATGGTCTGATTAAAAGAAAATTCCTCCACAGGATGATACTAATAAAGGTTTTCCTCATAATCAGAGAGCTGGGCTTGTGACTCCACAAGAGAAGAAGCCTTATAATTATCAAAACCAGAATAAACAGACCTTGTTTTCTCAGGGATAATTCCTACCTATAAAGGTTTCTGCATACCAGGCGTTACTGCCTGTAATCCTTGTCTTACCAAGGTACGGAACTGTTCTTTTTTAATAGTAATATTTTCATCAGAAGAACTATGCTTATCTTTTTCTTTTTCTTAACAGGAGGTTCAGCAAAGACGACTAACTCGAAGGAGGGACATCTGCTGGTCTAATGGTCTCTTGCCCCAGTTATTCCAAGAAGAATTCCCCAGAATGTCCACCAGTCCCATGGAAGATGGTTCTCCGAAGCTCTTTTTGGACACTGGAACAACAGAAGAGGATGTGGAAGACTCTCAATTCCTGTTAGCTGAAAGGACTGCAAAAGAGGAAGCTGGAGTAGTAATTGAGTGGTTTGAGGAAAAAACAATGGTAATTCCAGGATCACCCACTATCAGCTGAGGTGTAAGTGATTTTTCATTCGAGGTACTGTGGGAGGTGAGCTAGCTGGACCAAAGTGAGTATACTACATCCTGTAATGGGGGAAGAAGCACCAAAAGTAAGTATAGCTGGACTGAACCGGTCAGAAGGTAAGTTGTCACTGAGTGTTCAGAAGCAGCACACCTATACTCACATCACTTTCCCCAGTCCCTTAGGTTATAAAAAGTAAACATAGAAAAGAATTCCCTTGAGAGTACTCTTCAAACACACACACACACACACACACACACACACACACACACACACACACACACACACACACACGCACACACACACACACTCACACACACACACATACACACACACACACACACACACACACACACACACACACACACACACACACACACACACACACACACACACACACACACACACACACACACACACACACACTGACAGGATCAAAATGGTATGTAGGTTGTCGCAAAGTAACCATAAGTATTACACTGAAAGAAAATCTGCTCTCTTTAATTCTTAAACTTTTATTATATCCCACAAAATAAAGGTTACATAAGCAGTACACATTTTTTACAAAATCATCTCCAAATACCTTAATAAACACATTAAGCTAAAAATAGCGGTCCTTGAAAGGAAATGTTCAGTTTTGTGCAGAAATACTAGAATTCATAAAGATGAAATACTGCTTTTAGTAAAAAAATAGATAAACTGCTATTTTTCTTAAAAGGGTAATAATTTCTGAGTGTAGGGGTTTCCCAACTGGGACTTATCTGCCAAAAATGAAGCTCTTAGCTGATCACTACTCCTGTGAATCCTGAGACATGCTTCTACAAGAGACAGCAAGAAAGTAGTAAAGAAAGCTTTATTCTGATTGCTGGCTTGCCTCTTTGAGATTAGTTAATCACTAGTCAGAGTGAATGACTGGGAAGGAACCAGAGTTTTTTGAAGCTAGCTTGCTGTTTTTAGGTGAGAAACAACCCACATAGCCTAAGGGCTCCTGCAGCAGTGAGAATAATGAACATCATCTAGTCCATATTACAGTCAAATAGCAAAAATCTGCTTTTTCTTTCAAGAAATTATTTGTGCTAAGCAAATAGCTCTGGTTAACACTTTTGTTTGGAGGATACCAAGGTCTTTGACAGTAGCACCTGTTCCTACCCTTTTCTCAGAAAAGTCACTGATGTGTTTGCTTTTTGCTAATGATTCAGTAGGTAGTCTGAAGCTTCTGATGTCGACTCAGAGGATTTATTAACCAATGGAAAAAATATATTAAGGCTAACTACACATAGTAGTTTGAATTTTATTCCTACAGGCCTGCATGCTTAGAAGGTAGGGATAAAGATGTCTTCATCTGTGAGTCTCAAATGAATATTTTTCTGTGTGAAGATCTTATTGTCAATATTTAAAAATAAAAAAGAGAATAAAGTGGGTATAGATACATTTAAGAAAAAAAGTCCGTTTACACCTATTATACCACCACATGTTGACATTTTTGTTAAGTCATGTGAGAAGGATATATATGATAGTTTATTTAGTAAAAGCAAGGGCACATATTACAATATGAGTAGAGAAGAGAAAATGGCTCTGATTTCTTTACAAAATAATGAAATGATAACCCTCAGGCCTGCCGATAAAGGTGGAGCCATAGTCCTCATGAATAGTGAAGACTATAAAAATGCTATCATAGAAATGTTAAGTGTCAGAAACACATATAAAATATTAGACAGACCTCACTATGAAAGAGTTTTAAGAAATGTGAGAGATAGTCTATATGATTTACTTATGTGTAGACAGTTAGATGAGCAACTATACACTTTTCTGCTAGTAGACAAGCCTATGATACCTTGTATTAAGGGTGTACCTAAAGTACATAAGTCTCTCAATCACCCCTCCAATGAGACCTATAGTTGATGGAGGGGGTTGGATAACTGACCCTATTTCTCTATATATAGAGAGAAAATTAGGACCTATAGTGAGAAACATACCCACTATTCTCAAAGATACAACACAGTTACTAGATCAGTTGAAAGAGCAGGAAAAAGGAATTAGATAGAAAACAATATTTGATGGCTACATTAGACATGCAGAGTCTATTTATCTCTATTCCCAATGATTATGGTATGGATGCTATCAGAGAAGCCCTTAATACCATAACAACAGTTAGTAATGAAGAGAATATGCTAATTTGCACTTTATTAGATTTGGTGCTATCTAATGACATTTTTATATATAGTGACCAACTATATTTACAACAATGGGGAGTAGCAATGGGCACACCGTGTGCAAATTCTTTCGCAAATCTAGTTGTCCATTATTAGGAGAAACAATATCTTAATAGTCATGATATGAGTGTAAATATAATTGCATATAGACACTTTGTCGATAATATTCTTATGTTTTTGGAAGGACATGCTAAATCCTTAAAAAAATTTATTACATACTTAGAGTAAACCACATCTTTTTTAAACTTCACAATGACACACTCTTATGAGTCAGTAAAATTTTTAGATTTGACAATATATAGGGATGAACAAAGGAATATTAATACCAAATTATATCGAAAAGAATATTGGATCATAGTAGCATGCACCCAGGACATGTGTTCACCAATATAGCTGAAGGACAGATGAAAAGAATAAAAATAATGTGTAATGCCCCACAAATTATGGAGAAGGAAGTGGAGGGGTTAGAGAGCCAGTTATTAGCAAGAGGGTACAAGGAGTCAGAATTAAAAAGAGCAAGGACTAAGGTAATGAGAGAAAGAGAAGAACAAGGAGAACAAGATGTAACTGTTTCCCTAGATAATAAGAAGAATATGAATAAGAGTTATCAAGTCAGTTTTATAACTAATTATACAAATGACAATAGGAAAATGAGTGATACAGTTAGGAAAAATTGACATCTTTTAACTATGGATGAGGAAATAAAGAAATGGGTAGGTGCAACACCAAGTGTATCCTACAGGAATAATAAAAACTTGAAGCGGTTATTGTGTGGAGAAAAAGGTGGGGGTGCTATCACACATAATGAGCGTTTGGGCACATTCCCGTGTGGGAAGTGCAGAATGCGTGGAGCAATTTGCAAAGAACAATATTGTCATCATCCAAACTTGAATTTTATTTTTAAACCAAGATTTTTTGCCACATATAATAGTACAAATATAGTTTATCTTGCTAGCTGTAACCATTGTCAAATTATTATGTAGGAAAAACTCTGAAACGATTAAGGGACAGAATATACCAACATTTGTGTGACATAATAAGAACGCACAAAATGCATTAGCGAAACATCTGATAGAATTTGAAAGGCATAGTTTCAGTTTTAGGGTATTACAACAGGTAAATCTGAATACAAGAGGGGGGATCATAATAATTATTTAGAAAGAGTTGAGCTTAGATGGATCTTGAGACTTTGAGCGCACTTGTTTCCTGGGCTTAATAGCAATATAAACATTAAGCCAGTGTTAGATGCACATTCCATTAAATATTGTCTCTTTTAGAAATTGTTTAACAATTTGTGTTCTACCTGAAAGTGATTTGAATACTTAATGGATTTATTACCAATTTGTCACATGATGTGTATATAAACCTACTTGTTTTAAAACTTTTTAAGGATCTGATGAAGCGTAGACTTAGCTATGTGAAAGCGCTTATCCGTTTTGGCAGTATTCAACAATAAATCAAGTTTTAACAGTATTGGACTGATCAGCCGTGGTGGTTATTTTAGTTACTTTTATGTTTATATATATATATATATATATATATATATATATATATATATAGATATAGATATAGATATAGATATATATGAAATATAAATTTATATCACATTATCAAGTTTTTGGAAACTCAAAATTCATTTCGTCAAGACCATATGATCAAGTTTCCAAAAACACGAATGTAAAAAAAATCTACGTTTATGTGGGGCAAGCCCCTCTTTCACCCCTCATATCTAAAAATAATCTAAATCTTCCCCTGGCACTGATCAAAGATCAAACACGTACGGAAAAAAAAACTAGCATAACAAATTGTATTTTTAAATGTATGTATATAACTGCCAAATAAGTCAGACCAACCCGGTAATCAAATATAAAATAAAATAAATACCACCTGTGAATTATATATACTAGCTCTCAGACTGCATTTCAGTGGGGAAAAGAGTAAATTCCCTGTTAAAATATGTCTATTTAGCTTGAGGTATGGGGGATTGGAAATTTACCCTTTTTCCCACTGTAATGCAGTCTAGGTTTTGGTATATATAATTTGCAGGGGATGTGGGAGGTGCAGGGGGATTGCCCTCATGCATAAATGTAAATTTTCTTTTTTTTTTTATATCATTTGAGTTTTCGCATATGAATTTCATGTTTCTGAAACCATAATATAACTCCATATATATATATATATATATATATATATATATATATATATATATATATATATATATATCTATATGTATACATTCATTTAATCGACTTAGCGATAACCGAATGTCAAATCTTCCGAACCAGAATGTCAATTTTCATAGTGGCAAACTGTCGGAATGTCATAAATAACACCAAATGTGACATTTCCGACCGCTCTACCACCTAAACAAGTGCTACCATGTGTCAATAATGGGGGGATATTGTGCATTTCACACATATTGCGTTCGGACAAATGAGAATTTGCTGCACTGCTTTGGGTCATTTCCCAGTTGGCCATCCACCGGCCAACCAAATGCAATCAAATGAATGTATACTATATATATATATATATATATATATATATATATATATATATATATATATATATATATATATATATATATATATATATATATATATATATATATACATATATGTGTGTGTGTGTGTGTGTGTGTGATTAAATTACAGTTTGATAGCTATTCTCATAATCAACAGCTATTCACTTAGCCACAGTCTGTTGAATATCTGTATAGTCAGCCTGTGAAGTTTCATGTCATGCTGAGGTCATCTATACAGTGGTGATGGCTGTTTTATTGTAGTGACAGCTATGTGACCACAGAGATAGTATATGTACATAAAGTGTGTCAAGGTAAAGCCCCTAGTCTAAATACTTCTTGAGAGTTCTTCCTGTTTTGTAGTTATTTTAGCAAAAGGTTTATCCTATTTAATTGTAAGCAGTAATGCATTATTTTTGTTTGTTTCGCTTTGCATACTTACAGCAGCCTGCTTTACATTTGCAGTAGGATGTAACTGTACTGTTTTACCATGAAAATGTTGACTGTCACATTATTGAACCACTTCCACGAACTCTGAACTCTGACTACTGAAACACTTGAACAACGATATTCTGATCCACGAAATCTCACACCCTTTTTGATCCATGTTAGCACTTGTTTTAGGTGTGGAGTAGTCAGAAATGTCACCATTCAGTTTTATTTCAGCAGTTTGAAGCTTAGGCAATATGGATTTTGTGTAAATTTTTCAACAATGTGCACATTCAACTATGTGCATTCAATATTTTGATAGTAAACCAACTGTACTACAATGGTATTCAAATTTTGTGTAGTCAGTTGTGCTATATGAGTGTCAACTATAGCCTTAGTCAGCAAATGATACCATACTCATTCATTTTCTGGTTTGGTGCTCCCCTTCCCGCCCTCAGTACCTGCTGTAAGGTATTTGATGCTGAAGTTTTAGTGTAGCCTGGGAGACGTTGCTATACTATTTCATATAAAATGGAGGATCAGAAAAAGAAAGACAAAGTCGTTTACCTTTTGAATAAATAAGGGATAAAGGCCTACAAAAGACACTCTGTGTGAGTCCATTCTGATAAGTAAAGGGTGTGGATATCCTGAATGAAGTGTGAATATCTGCATTTGCAGACTACTGAAGAGGATCCTGTGGGACATTATTACCTCTCAGTGAAGACTCTAGTTTGGTTGGTCTTTCTCATTTTACTGAATGGTTTGTTTGTGTGAACTTCTCACCCTTTGGTCTGGATGCTGTTTGGTATATTTTGCATATACACTAATATTTAGAGACATCAAAGTTGATTTTAAGCTCTGCATTTCTAACATATAGTCAAATAATCTATTTCTGCTGTATTGTTGAGGTCAAAAAATGTAGAAATATACATGCTTATAGCTACTGTGCTTAGATTTATTGGCCTGAATGTATCAATAAAGACATAAAAACTAAAAAGTCAGGGGCATTCAGAAGCAATGTTGCAGAAACACTGGTATATCTTTAAGGGGTAATTTGCATATATTCCACAGCCTCCCACTATAGTAGGTTTAAGGTATTACATATTGAAGGCTCTAGCTTTGTTGAGTCTTTATTGCAGTTTTTGGTGCTGAATAACTGGAGAGACTTTGCTTTGAAATGCAAATTCCTTTGAGATATTTAAAGCCTGAACTGTGTAAAGATATGCTTACTAATGTGTCCTGGGAATTTGGTTCACTGGTTCACTGCACATAAAATTGAACTTATTTTTATGAACAGTGTCATATATATGAGTGTAATTAAAATGGTCTAAACACTTCTGATGTTGACACAAAAAAAATCTTAAAAACAAAAATGCTGATGCTATATTATGCATACTCTGAGACATAATAGCATTTAAATGATATTTTCTACACTCCCCATTTGATGACTTTGCTCCCCACATCCCCTGCTTAGTTATATATTCTAAGTCTGACATCGCACAGTACCAGGGAAAAGTACATATTACTCAGCCCTGGTAAAGTAACATTCTCACACAAATGTTGACCATCTGCCATCTTTGCAGAAAGTCAAAGTTAAAGGCTCTCCCACACACACACACACACACACACACACACACACACACACACACACACACACACACACACACACACACACACACACACACACATATGTAAATATATGGGTCCACTTTTTAATTTCGAAATACCAAAATCTCAAGTTTGGAGATGCTGAACTCAAAACATCGAGATTTTGGAATCTCGAAACTGAAAAGTGCACCAAAAAAATAAACAAAACAACTAAATTAATGTTTTTGCATGGGGGCAAGCCCCCCTGCCCCACCATACCCCCCACTATAATATAGCAACTCCAAGTTTGTGCTACAGTGAAGAGAATGGTAAGCAGAACAGAAGCATTACTGTTCTCTTCAGTGTAGCACTATCTCGGAGTTGTTATATTTAAGTAGGGGGTGTGGTGGTGCAGGGGGCTTGCCCCCCTGCAAAAACACTATCCTAGCTGGGGTTTTTTAATTTATTTGTTAACTTTTTAATTTCGAGATTCCAAAATCTCGACTTTCTGGGATCGGTATTTTGAAAGTTGAGATTTTGGTATTTCGAAATTAAAAAGTGGACCCATATATACATACATATATAAATATATATATATATATATATATATATATATATATATATATACACACACACACGCACAAACACACAAACACACACAGACACACACATACACACATATATATCCATATCTATATCTATATATCTATATCTATCTATCTATATATATATATATATATATATATATATATATATATATATATATAAAATAGATTTATTTAATTGAAATATCATAATACTGACAGAGTTCATTTTTTTTAAACATCTTTATTGAATTTTGTCAGTTTAACATTGAATGCCCATTATTTTGAATGTACACAATACTGAGGAAGGTTAGGAGTGTAGCAGTGAGGGTAGGAACTTTGAATGTTGGCAGTATGACTGGTATAGGAAGAGAGCTAGCTGATATGATGGAGAAGGTTGATATATTGTGCATGCAAGACACCAGATGGAAGGGAAGTAAGGCCAGGTGTTTAGGAAATGGGTTCAAATTGGTCTATCATGGTGTGGATGGCAGGAGAAATGGGGTAGGGGTTATACTAAAGGAACAATATGCCAAGAGTGTTTTAGACGTGAAGAGAGTGTCTGACAGCGTGATGTTTATGAAGCTCGAAATTGATGGTGTAATGATGAATGTTGTTAGTGCATATGCTCCACAAGTTGGGTGTGTGATGGATGTGAAAGAGAAATTTTGGAGTGAGTTGGATGAAGTTGTGGTGAGTGTACCCAAGGGTGAGAGACTAGTGATTGGAGTGGACTTTAATGGGCATGTTGGTGAAGTGAACAGAGGGGATGAGGAAGTGATGCGTAGGTATGGTGTTAAGGAGAGGAATGCAGAAGGTCAGATGATTGTGGATTTTGCAAAAAGGATGGACATGGCTGTGGTGAATACGTATTTTAAGAAGAGGGTGGAGCATAGGGTGACGTACAAGAGTGGAGGAAGATGCACACAGGTGGATTATATCCTATGTAGGAGGGCCCAGTCTGAAGGAGATTGGAGATTGTAAAGTGGTGGCAGGGGAAAGTGTAGTTAAACAGCCTAGAATGGTGGTCTGTAGGATGACGTTGGTGATCAAGAAGAGGAGGAGGAGTGTGAAAGCAGTGCCAAGGATTAAATGGTGGAAGTTAAAAAAGGGTGATTGTAAAGTGGAGTTTAGGGAAGAGTTAAGACAGGCACTGGGAGGCAGTGGAGAGTTACCGAATAGCTGGGTAACTACAGCAGAACTAGTAAGGGAGACTGCTAGAAAGGTGCTTGGTGTGACATCTGGACAGAGGAAGGAGGACAAGGAGACCTTGTGGTGGAATGAGGAAGTACAGGAGGGTATACAGAGGAAGAGGCTGGCGAAGAAGAAGTGGGATTGTCAAAGAGATGAAGAAAGTAGACATGAGTATAGGGAGGTGAGGCACATGGCAAAGAGAGAGGTGGCGAAAGCTAAGGATAAGGTGTATGGAGAGTTGTATGAGAGATTGGACACTAAAGAGGGAGAAAAGGACCTGTACCGATTGGCTAGACAGAGGGACAGAGCTGGGAAAGATGTGCAGCAAGTAAGGGTGATAAATGATAGTGAGGGAAAGGTACTCACAAGAGAGGAGAGTGTGTTGAGTAGATGAAAAGAGTATTTTGAATGGCTGATGAATGAAGAGAATGAGGGAGAGAGAAGGTTGGATGATGTGGGGATAGTGAATCAGGAAGTGAAACAGATTAGCAAGGAGGAAGTAAGGACAGCTATGAAGAGGATGAAGAATGGAAAGGCTATTGGCCCAGATGACATATCAATGGAAGCATGGAGGTGCTTAGGAGAAATGGCAGTGGAATTTTTAACTAGATTGTTTAATGAAATTTTGGAAAGTCAGAGGATGCCTGAGGAGTGGAGAAAAAGTGTTTTGGTACCTATCTTTAAGAATATGGGTGATGTGCAGAGCTGCAGTAACTACAGAGGGATAAAATTGATCAGTCACAGCTTGAAGTTATGGAAAAGAGTAGTAGAAGCTAGATTAAGAAGGGAGGTGATGATTAGTGATCAGCAGTATGGTTTCATGCCAGGAAAGAGCACTACAGATGCAATGTTTGCCCTGAGAGTGTTATTGGAGAAATACAGAGAAGGTCAGAAGGAGTTGCATTGTCTCTTTGTAGACTTGAAGAAAGCATATGGCAGGGTGCCTAGAGAAGAGTTGTGGTATTGTATGAGGAAGTCGGGAGTGGCAGAGAAGTATGTAAGAGTGGTACAGGATATGTACGAGGGTAGTGTGACAGTGGTGAGGACTGCAGTGGGAGTGACAGATCCATTTAAGGTGGAGGTGGGATTACATCAAGGATCAGCTCTGAGTCCTTTCTTATTTGCAGTGGTGATGGACAGGTTGACAGATGAGATCAGACAGGAGGCCCCGTGGACTATGATGTTTGTAGATGACATTGTGATCTGTAGTGAGAGTAGGAATCAGGTTGAGGAGACTCTGGAGAGGTGGAGATATGCTCTAGAGAGCAGAGGAATGAAAGACAGCAGGGCTAAGACAGAATATATGTGTGTAAATGAGAGAGAGGGTAGAGGAATGGTCAGGACGCAGGGAGTAGAGTTGGTAAAGGTGGACGAGTTTAAGTACTTGGGATCAACAGTTCAGAGTAATGGTGAGTGTGGAAGAGAGGTGAAGAAGAGAGTACAGGCAGGGTGGAGTGGGTGGAGAAGAGTGTCAGGAGTGATTTGTGACAGACGGGTACCAGTAAGAGTGAAAGGGAAGGTCTACAAGAGGGTAGTGAGACCAGCTATGTTATATGGGTTGGAGACAGTGGCATTGACAAAAAGGCATGAGTCAGAGCTGGATGTGGCAGAGTTAAAGATGTTAAGATTTGCACTCGGTGTGACTAGGATGGATAGGATTAGGAATCGGTATATTAGAGGGTCAGCTCATGTTGGACAGTTTGGAGATAAAGCAAGAGAGACAAGATTGTGTTGGTTTGGACATGTGCTGAGGAGGGATGATGGGTATATTGGGAAAAAGATGCTAAGGATGGAGCTGCCAGGTAAGAGGAAAAGAGGAAGGCCTAAGATAAGGTTTATGGACGTGGTGAGAGAGGACAAGCAGGCGGTTGATGTGACAGAGCAAGATGCAGAGGATAGGAAGAAATGGAAAGAGATGATCCACTATGGCGACCCCTAACGGGAAAAGCCGAAAGATGATGATGATGATGACAATACTGCGGAACAGTATCATCAAAATGATACAGAAGTAGACTGATCCTTAGATCAATAGAACATCATGACAGAACACAGTGAGCAGGGACTATATCCAGAGTAATTGGTCAGATGTATGAAACTACACTGTCACAGAAAAGGAAACCTGTACTGATATTGGACCGATACATTTATCTATATGAAAAGCAATGTAAGGACAAAAGGTACTGGGCATGCTATAGAAAATCAAGTGAACAATGTAAGGGAAGAGTAGTTAGTAAGCCTGATGTGGAAGGGGTGATACTTTGGAAGGATACAAGTTGCAGTCCCCGTCCTGATGTTGTAGAAGTAGAGCATTATACACATGCAGGTCATTTGAGGCAAGATGCTGCCATCAGCAGAGGCACTCCCTGTCTCCTAGTTGATGATGTTATGGCCTCCACACCCCATGAAGCTACAGTACACATGCCATTATGTAGAGCCATGATACAGACTGTAAACATGGTTAGAAAAACTGACGCTCTAGGTGTACATGCAGAGACTGGCAACATCACCAAGATTCAAGCTGAGGTTTATCCATTAAAGGTGGATGTATTTAAGCAGAGGACCATTGTGGATAGCATTTGCAGCTCTGTAGCTGCAGTGTTTAGCACAAAATAGTATTTTTATGATCTCAGTAGAGCTAATATTTGTCTGATGGATGGCAGTTTTCTAACCAAGGGCCACGTGTTCAGGCAGCCATATATGATGCATGCATTCATAAAGTGTGATGATTACAGTAGGTGTTTGCCATTGGTGTACTGCCCAAGGCTAGGAAATAATTCCTTGCATATAATATGATTTGGCAGGCTGTTTATAAGTTATTTGCACACTGTCAATTGCTAGCATCAGTTCAGTTTGTCATGTGCAACTTTGAACTGGCAGCTATTACAAACATTCACATGACAGGTGCGAATAGTAAGGAGTGTATCTTCCACTCTGAGAAAAATATATTTGACACAGGGTGCAACATTTGGATTTGGCTATGATGTATGGTCAGGACTGAACTTTTCTCCTAAATGTTAAGAAACTAATTGCCCTTGCCTTCTTGCCTGAAGTGAATGTACTGTCTACTTTTCATGATGTGACAACTAAAGCAGCTAAATTATTCTGTTACTTTAGGGAGTACTATCTGAGAGGAAAGACTAGGACATTTACAACAAAGTCTACAATCACACTTTGATTTCTTCCTCTATTCCCCATACTGTTCTGGAATGTCAGTGTTTTGAACAGCCTGTGTCTTCTGCGTACACAAAATACCATGAAGTCATGGCATCACTATGTTTGCTGTCGTTTGGAGAGACAGGTGGCAGGCATGACAGAGGTTATAACTGGATTTTGCATGAACAAAATAGGACAGAGGAAATGCATCTCCCTCTAAGTGTAGGGACTCCTCTCTCACCACAGATACCTCAAATAAAATGCAGACATAATCAGTTAGTAAAGTGATCTTGAACGACGATGCCTACAGGACCACTTAATTCCTTAAAACTGTTGCTTTATTGTTCATGATGTACTCACGACCACTGACTTATGGTTTGCCAAGCTGATATAGTCACATTATGATTGGATAATATGGGAGTCACATTATGTTTCTGTTTACCACGTCTGCCATTGTTATTAATTAGCATTACTGTGGAAAAGTTGGAGTGGGGTATATAGTGTGGCTCACTTTACCTATATGTCTCTTTACTACTACTGCTCGTCTTGTACTGTTATGCCTTTATTTTCAGATGGGCTGCATAATTTTCAAGGCAACATCAGCAAACACCTGTGTGGTTGTTTTCTTCAGCCATTTTTTCAACTTGCTAGAGCACAGAAGAAGTCACTGCATCAGTGCTATACATCCATACCTCTTTACAATGTTAAGCATGTTGATTTTATGCATTTTCTTTTTTGTGAACATTGTGCTTACTTTTTTACTGTCTTGTGACTTGATATTATCATATTTCAATGAAATAAATGAATTTCATATATATGTCTATATGCGTGGATTTAGGGCAGCTAGACAAAAGATCAACAACATCGACAAGTAAAATATCGACATTATTACATCAAAACACCTAAGGTCAACACATTCTGTGAATGCTCCGGGGATTGCAGTGGAGATGAGAAAACCAAATGCAGGCGGGGGGAAAGCCCCCCTCCACCCCACACCCACTGCCAAATACATATACTAACTCTTGAGACCACACAATTTGAGGGAAAAGGGAATATTGTCCTTCCTGGAAATTCTTGTTCTCATATACCTGTCAACCTGTGTGAGTCAACCAACTGGTGTCAACCAAACAAAACATATATGCTCATGCAGTGGTGCAGCGATTAGCGTTGTTGTCTCATAGCAAGATGTTCTCCAGTTCAATTCTTGGCTGGGGTGCTCTCTGTGCAGAGTCTGCATCTTTTTGCTGTGTATATATACATATATGTATATATATATATATATATATATATATATATATATATATAGATATATATATGTATATATATATGTATATATAGATATATATATATATATATACACACACACACACACACACACACACACACACACACACGCACACACACACATATGCACATATGTATCTTTCTTTCTCTCTCTCTCTCTCTCTCTCGCTATACATATATATATATATATATATATATATATATATATATATATATATATATTTATGTATGTATCTATATATATTTATATAGGATTTTTATAATATCATTATGTTTTTGGAAACTCAAAACTTTTATGGTCTAGACCATATCATCGAATTTCCGAAAACCTGAAATTAAAAAAAAATTACTGTGCTCCTATCCATACAGAAGTGCTTCAATGGGGAATTTGCCCTTTTCCCCACTATAATGCAATCTCAGTGTTGGTAGATATACATTTCAAGGGGGTGCAGGGGGTCTTTTCCTTCTGCAAAAATGTAGATTTGTTATTTTTTTTAATTTTGAGTTTTCAGCAACTCAATCATGTACAAGCAACTTTGTTTTCATTCTCCTCCCCATCAACCATTGAAAGGCAGAAGTCCTATAAGCTGAAACAGAGTATTTTGTGCTGGATAAATGAATTGTCTTAGTTTAACTTACAACAGTAGTCAGCACAGGAGCGGTACTGATTTTATTTTCATTAGTGAAAATGTAAATCACATTTACTCCATGGATAATCTAGAATCGTATGAGGAATCATTAAATATTTTTGGAGTTGCTTTTGTAATATGCCAGAGATCAGATAGTTACACAAGTTTAATCACATATGTCCCTGTCCAGAATATATCATCATATGCTCTATCTTTGCATTTGAAAATTCCTAAATGTATTTCACAGTTTTTTTTCTTCTAACATAAGTTTTGAAGACGAGCAAAGCTCATCACCATAATTGTGGTAAACTTGATTTGGTAATGGGTCCTTCTTTATGTCATCTTCCATTCCAATCAAAATCATATTTCTCAGCAACTGTGACTCTAACTTATTTTCTGTATGCTGCAGAAGTTCCCCATGATTTCTTCAACATAAGTAATGTGTCATGATTACATTTGTCAATGTCATCTGAAAAAATCACGATTGTGCTACATGATTCCCATTTTGTTGAATACAGAATTCTGTTGTTAATACTTTCATTTGCTCACTGTATGATTGTGTGAATCATTGGTTTCACAAATTATTAACTTGGCAACTGTGGAAATCACAGTCTTGAGCCTGTGTGAATCAATGTCTCTGACTGCAGTATGCCCAGTAATGTATTATTCTATCACTTCTCTGAATCATTTCCAGCAATTCACAGACAAATCTTATTAAAATATTTGGTTGGTGAATTCACTTGATTTGAAATATTAGGTTAAACTTTCAGTTTTTGAATATGATACAGCATAATTTGACCAAAACACTTAAGTGTATGCCAAAATGCATTGGTAATGAAGAAGTAGTTGCAGATAATGAATATGGAAAAGTCTAAGTGGTTGAATGAGCTCCCAGTAATGATGTTACATACTGCCCCAGTATCAAATTTAAATATGCTACATTTATCATATATACGGTCTTTCAGTCCAGTTATCTTTAAATTGGCATATTTTACATTTATGAACTCAACGCAGAATTGTTGTACTCTCAGCATGCAGACCTGCACCATTAACAAACTGACACTTGCATTAGAGTGGTCATACTTTACTATTTAAATTCTTATCAACATTGCCATTTACTCTTTTCTGTCTTCAGCCAATTGCAATAAAGACTTTTGACCTGTCCTTCTTGACACACATCCTTGAGGAAAATAATTATCTTGATCACATTTGTGACACGTTCTGTTAAGAAATGGACAAGGTTTTGTAGTGTGTTGATAACCTCACCTAGATCAAGATGACACTTCCCCAATGGAATGTTTTTTTTTTTAATTGCTACATTACTAAATGACAGAAAAAGTATACAAACCATAGCCAAAATCCGATCCCGAATCAGATACCAAATCAGAAGCAGCAAAAAACTGTACGGTCAACACAGCCAAGGCCAGTTTAAAACCACTTTTAATAAAAATAACAAGAATACACACACACACACACACACACACACACACACACGCACGCACGCACGCACGCACGCACACACACACACACACACACACACATACACACACACACACACACACACATGCAAGCAAGGGGACAGAGGAGAATTAAACAAGTATTTCATGGAGGATGCTCCTTCTCAGATAAAGGGCTTATGTAGGGCTGATGTCCTTGCAAAACCAAGTAGAAAAAGGATGAAATTCTAAGTATACAGCCTTGTGACAATGAGGGGTAGCTTTCACTAAAAAATATATTGAATTTATACATCTTTTTATTATGTATGACAATTAGGGGATGGACACTATGTTTAAGGCAAGATCTATATGGGTTCTTTGTCTGTGAATGGATATAGAGCAGTTGTTCATTTCATCATATATGGAATAGATGGGATACTACATTATGTGTGGCAAAGCTGCATTCTTTAGAGGGAGAAGGCTATCTCAGCTTGTTGTGGAAGCTGAGTTATTTGTTCATAAATTTAAATGTATACAAGATATTACCTAAAGGTTTCAGAACAAAATGATCCACCATCACTGTGGATGAAGCACCTTTCCCTTTCCATTGCTAGCACACCTAAGCTTAACTACCCACAACAGTACCCAGGAGACCTCTAACATAGAATGAAAACTAAGCTGAACTCTGAGTCAATACCAGAACTCAAAAGTATCCCATCTAATAGAACTGGCTTAGTGTAAACATCAAATAGCTTTTGCTTCAAGACTTTCCAGGAGCCTTGCAATGAAACGCAGCCCCATAACATATGGACATTTTCTGCCCTGTCCTGTCTACATCCCCAACATTTACTGTCCTGCTTCAGCCGGGATCTTCACTGCTTACAGAGAGTGAGACACCAGTGAAATATGATCCTCATTCCCTGATGTTTGTATTTAGATAAAGGTACCTGAATGCTGGGATAATGGCTTCTTAATATTCCTATAACAACGTTGTCACTTAAGGGACATGCTATTTCTAAAACTGAATTGCAGTTTATCACTTACAGTCTATTTAAGCTTGTCATCTTTATCTGCAGGAGATGTAAAGCTTACAAGTTTGTCTATATAGGGTATACTTTTACGCATCCTACACAAGGTTTTGTAATAGAGACATCCTTGTATGCTGATTGTACAACAAAAATCCCCGGATTTACTATTCCTATGTGAAGGACTAGCTTAGTCCTGCACAGAATTGGCCGTTTAGGAGCAAGACGGCAACAGGCCATACATAGTAATGAGGTGCGCTGCCTGAGCTCCTAATCTTACACGAAGCATGTAAGAGTGCAGGGGGTGTGTCTGAGAGCAGATCTCTCAGAATATATATGCCCCCGCAATGAAGAACAGCAGAAAGGGATAAGAAATGAACAAGACCGCTCATTGGTGTCCACATATCCTCACCAACAGTCCCCCTTGTGTACAACAGCAAATGTATACAGAAATAAAATGAACAAACCCTTTATTTTTTTTTAAATCAGATTAAAGCTAACCATAGGTGCGCGAGTGTGCCCATCGATTAGCTATGGTTAATGCAGCTTAAATGGCTGAAGAGGATAACAAGGAAGATATATGCAAATGAAGCAGCATAGCAATAGTGTAGTGGGCAAAGCATTCACCTTACGAGCAGACATTCCCAATTCGAGTCCCACTGCAGTACATTCCATTTTCCACAGCAAAGCATGTTATGACTAATATTTATGTTGCATAACCCACTAAATAACATATATTTATGAACTGGAGTACTGCAGTAAATGCACATGTGAGATGTTAGTATCATAGTGAATAAAGCACTAGTAAGCAGGTTTAAGCACCAATAAGCAGTAGTAAGCATATTTAAGCACTAGTAAGCAAGCTTAAGCCAGTTTGCATGGGGGTAAGCAATGCACACACAGGTTAAGCAATTCTGAAGCTAACTCTCTGTAAGCAGATGTAACCGGAGGTTAGCAGTGCTTACCATTGGGCAAACCCGTGCAAACCCACATACAAATGCTCAAAAGTGCCTTAATCACTCTGTATCCAATGGTCCTTGTACTGCCCATCAACAAAATAAACAGCCCTGCAGGTCTCATACCCAGGGCCCTATACACCATAGTCACAGGAGTTAACAACCAAGCCATCACAGAAGTACAGACAACAGAGGTATCAGCAGACAAGTCTTCACCATAGTAAAACCAAACTGAACCTGTGAAAGGAATCAGTATACAGACATTTGTGCCTTAACCCACTACATAACATAAATATGTGAACTGGAGTACAGCAGTAAGCCCAGAAATCAGGTGTAATTGTAATAGAGTGTTGAAGTCCCCAATAAAACACAAGGACCCCATACAATGTATGTACACATGAATCATGGATACCAGGCATACATATAAGGTGGAATGAATAATAAATCAATGCCATAAAGGAATTATAATGCAAAGTCTAATGTAAGCAACGCTAAGCATTGCACAGGCCAACTTAGGAAGTGTAAGCAATGTGTAGGCCAGCTAACTCACTGTGCCCAGTGTTATACCCCTTTAAACAATGCCAACCCTAGGTAAGCAGGTTTGGCCATAGCCTAGCCTTTTCGAATCTGGCCAATCACGGAAAAGTGCAGGAAATCGGCCCTACTTAAACCCAAGAGGTGGGAATACAGCTCATAACTGGTTGTAGCTTCCCCTTGCAGGCACCATGTCAGGAGGGGGAGAAGGTGTGCACTTTCGGATGCAGTGCTGGTGCATCCAGGAGTTCAGAGTCATGGCAGGACTCATTGTCAAAGACCATGATCAGAGACTGCTGCAGGACCAGTACCAGGGCTCCCAATATAAGGTGGTGGCCTGGGACCGTCTCGCTCATGACCTCACCAGTGCCACTGGCATAACACAAACTGGTAAGCAAGTCAGGCATCACTATGCCGACCTGAAGTGGCATAAGGGGGACCTCTTGGAGCAGTGGATCCAAGAGGCTAGAGCAGCAGGGGATGTTCCAGTTGTGTGTAAGTATCATCCCACTATGTGTGTAATAATTGCCAGTTCAGGTATATCATGGATAGGTATGGCTAAATATTCCTCTTATGTCCCCCACAGCTGCAATGGAGCAGGCTGCTAACCAGGAGGCCCACGTCAGTCACCTGGCGAGGTTGCGATGCGAGGCAGGTCAGTAATACTCATGCATTTACTGTCACAGGAAATAAAACTAAAAGTAGTAGTAAATTAATTGCCTGTATAAAACCTGTATTGTGCAAGGCAAGTACTGCATACACTAGAGAATGTGGCAGGAAGAGTCTCATATCGTTTGAATGTAAATAAAAGTGTAATAGCCTGACAATAAAGGTCTAACTAGTGGACTGCGTGTGTATACTCTGGTATCATATGGTAATGTAGATTCACAATCATGTAATAGTACTGTTGTATTAAGCACTGTTACCCACACTGTGCACCATAAATTGAATGTGTAGGAATGCCTGTATATTACAGGTGTAATCCTCAGAGGCCAGTTTGTACAACTGAGAGACATATAGACAGAAAACAGGGAAAATGCAGACAACAAAACTTGACTAGCATATACAACTGAAATGTGAACTGTTGCTTTTTTAGCACACACAGCCATGGTTCGAATCCTGCCAGTGGTAGTACTCTGCACACAGAATCATACCCCACAACTGTACAGACATGTCCAAAATGTCCAGTAAAGTGGCCTATATCTATTGCCTGTCAATCTGTTCCCCTGGAAAATCAGTGGGATGATCCCAGATGTATAGGCAGCAAACAGGAAATACAACAGATTGACACACATCTAAGAGAACAAAGCTGGCACACTAGCAACTCCCCAATACCTTATGAGACTAAGAAGCCAAGTATATCCCATTTACACCCCAACTTGTCAAGCTGTGGTCAGAGTGTGCATAATAGTAATGTGGAATCTGGTAGTGTGTGTGGGAATATTCAGGTATTGTTAATAAACATTCCTCCCACATTTTTGTCAGATACCAACACTGTGCCCAGAGATACAAGAATGATACCCAGTACTGGTACTGTTTACATTAGTATTGTATGGCAGTGCAACTGATGCAGTTGCTCTTAATAATGAGGTATTACACATCACTGTCACCCACACTGTCCTACAAAATATAACTGTCTAAGAAATCTGTATAAGAGTGTTGTAATACAAGGTCAGAATGCAAAAGTACAGGGGATTAATAAGACAGAAAGCAGATAGGAGGTATACAGCAATATCTATATAGCAGACACAACTGTGATGGACAGTGTTTATGTTGTAGCAGACACAGCCATGGTCTGAATCCAGGGAGTGGAAGTAGGCTGCATACAGAATCATACCCCACAACTGTACATATGAGGCCAGAATGTCCAGTATATGGGCCCATATCTGCTGCCTGTCCCCCTGGTAAGTCTGTGGGATGATCCTAGATGTTTAGCCAACAAACAGAGAATACAAGTGATTGCCAAACATCTATGAGAACAAACCTGTCACTGTAGCAAGCCCCAAAACTGTTAGGAGAGTAATAAGCCAAGTATGTCCTATCTATACCCTCATGTTGTCAAGCTGTGACCAGAGTGTGTACAGTAACAGTGTGAGATGTATGTGTATAATACTAATGTGTAATCTGGAAGTTTGTGTGGCAACAGTCAGGTTTTGCTAACAAACATTGCTCCCGCAGGTATGTCAGATGCAAACACTGTGCTGAGAAATAAAGACCATTATAACTGGTACTGGTACTGTTCACTTTGGTATTTTAGGGAATTGTGAGTGTTGCAGTTTCCCTGAATAATAACGTATCACTGATCACTGGCATCCACACTGTGCTACATAATATAACTGTGCAGGAAAGCATGTATATGTGTGTGTCAGGTCACTAAAGGTTGAAGAGGGCAATATTCTAGATATGTCCCGGCACACCGGCATGTGGTCAACACATGGTCAGAGTCTGTGCAGAAAGAGTTGGATAGCTATGTGCACAACATCAATCCGGAATCTGGGAGTATGTGTAGAAACAGTTAGTGTTAACAAACATTCCTTCCACAGGTATATCAGGTAAGAGGTGTATACTGCAGGTAAAACCAGTTCATGTATTACGATAATAACAGCCATATCACTGTCCAAACTAAGGCTATAGGGTAGTCTAGTAAGACTTGTAAGATACAGATAACAGCACTGACTAGGAAAGTAATGTGGACTACAGGAATACACTAGTTGTTAATTGACATCTTTCTCTCCCCTCCCCTCACCATATCTCCAACAATAATCAACATACCCACCCCAACTGGTATGTAATGACACCTATGTTCTGATAATGTCCACTTGTTTGATAAATATTTTAATTGTTCCCATCTATGTGCTAGAATGAATTATTCCAACATTGGTGGCATGGTGCCATCAATGTACTTACATGCTGTTCTTATTACCAATGTGGTCCCATATATGCATGTGTTCTGTTTGCTATGTAACTGTTTCGTATCTGGTGTCTGGGTTAATGGGAATATCTATGCATGCTGTTATACCTTACCCTGGAATATGTCGACTATTACTAACCCACATATGATGATGAAATCTAAACACTATAGCACGTTTGGGAAGGCCAGTCCCAGCGGACCCACCTGTCCCAGCTCACCTGGTCATGGCACCGGGCACCAGCATGTCTGGGGCCCAACCTGGGACCTCCCTGTCCTGTCTATTGGTCCTGCACCAACTTTGGGTGGAACCTCAGGGGATGGGGCTCTACCCCCCTGGGAGTGGGCACAGACAGGAACCTGTCACCTGTCGCCAGGTCGGGGTCATGGTGCATAGAGAGCTCAACCAGTAGCTTGGTGATCTTCTACACCAGCTCGAGGGTCGTGTGTCGCAACTAGAGCATCAGTCTGGCTCTGCAACTCAGCCTCCAGCACAGCCATCATCGGGGCTGTGAAGGTGCAATGGTGACTGCCCATGGGTGGAAACCTCAGTCCCATTGTTCCCACTAGGGGACTCATGGGCTTCCGATTTCCCAACACCCCTCCCCATCAAGGTGTTTACCCTCCACATGTGTCATATACCACCCCTGTATGCATCTTGTTTTTCTTGTCTGTTAACCTATTCAATCTACCTCCCCAAATAAACCTACTACCCCTCCCCAACATCCCACTCTCACTTGAAAAAAAATAAAAGGGCAATCTGTTCCCAAAAAAAAAAAAATCTCTCCCCATACATAGCTGTCCATTTCGCACACGTGTCGACTGGACACATGTAATCTGGTCTAATTGACATCACAACTTATGATTCTTTTCCTCACCTCCTCCCAGGGGTTTGAGTGTCCAAATCCACCTCCAAATTCAGTGTATATGCACAGCTGTTGCTGTAGAAGAAATGGGCAGCTATGGACCTTCCCCACACCCTTCCTGCACATCCTTAGCTATTTTTCCTACTGTCTTTCCCTCCTTGTGCCCCTTTTTCACCACTTTCCTATCAACCCTTTTTACTTTTCTTTTAAAGAAATTAGAGTGGGGGTAAGCAAGAGTAAGCACTTTTAAGCAGCAGTAAGCTGGTTTCAGCCTGTTTGCATGGGAGTAAGCAATGCCGACACTGGTTAAGCAATTTAGAATCTGAGTATAAGAAACTGTAACCGAAAGTTAGCAGTGCTTACCTCCATGCAAACCCACACAAACCCACTTACAAGTGCTCAAAAGTGCCTTAATCACTCTGTATCCAACGGCCCTTGTTCTGCCTAGCAAAAAAATAAACAGCCTTTACAAGTCTCAAACCCAGGACCCTGTATACCATAGCCAAAGTGATTTCCCACTAAGCCATGTCAGATATATATAACCCTGATGTTTTCACAAACATATCATCCAGTCCAGTCATTCAACAGTACAGGAAATGTATTTCAACATGTAGATGTATAAGTGTGTCTATATATATTAATATCTAAATAGATAAAACATATCTATCTATATATATATATATATATATATATATATATATATATATATATATATACACATATATACATACAAATGCCTACATCTATAGATATATATCTACATCTATATGTCTAAATATATACAGCAAGTTATATATATGTAAGCAGATACATATCTCTATGTACGTATATACAGACATAGTTATATTTATGTATATATATATATATATATATATATATATATATATATATATATATATAGGTATATATGGACATACATCTGTAGATAACAATGGGAAAATAACAAAAACATATATGTCCACATGCACCGTTAATGGGGTTGAAAGGCCCCAAACAATATACGTCTTGTACGAATAGGTATACCCCCCCCCCACAGCCAAGCACGTCTGCCCTGCAATACACTACCAAGTGTTGCAGATCCCATAACCAGGACCTGACATGACATGGGCATCCCTAGGATACATATACACAGACACATATATGCAGATACAGATATCTATATATATATATATATATATATATATATATATATATATAGATGTATATATATATATATAGATATATATATATATATATATATATATATATATATATATATATATATATATATATATATATATATATATATATATATATGTATATATATATATATATATATATATATATATATATATATATATATATATATATATATATATATATATAGATATAGAGATATATATGTAAATACACATGCACACGCATGGATATGTATAGTAAGATACATATGTAGTAGGTGCACACAATATGGAACAGCCACTATTCCTACAATTACCACCTTACCAATTGGAGACTGTATGAGCCACCCATACAAATGACAATCATTGCCTGCAACATATACCCACAGAGAAATCAAAGGATATAACACACACACACACAGGTTTGCATAAATGGGAAAGCTTTATTTGTGTACTATTACAGTTGTATATGCCATGTGGTATAGCTGTTTAGACATGGACATCCATATAAACTGAGTAATGCAACTGTGAAACAGTTATACTAATACAGTAGTCTGGAAAAGTTAACAACTGTTGCTGTCCATGCCAAGGCCATCAAGTAGTACAATAGTAAAGACGGACTGGGCCACAGGATACCAAACAATCAACAATAAGTAATGCAGATGTATAGTTCAGCAGCCTCTATCTACACTCTGTAGACAATCCCTTGGTGGTAAAGACCTCAGTTGATGCAATGGGATGTAACTGTTACACAACAAGGCACAACTGACACCATCACAAGCACACTGACAAACAGAACAGTCTGTATGGCAGGTGGCAGTAGGCCTGCATTTAACCAAGGTGGATTGTATGGTAATGTACATCCATATACCTTAAGGCATCTCACCCCTGATGGTCTTCAGGACTTTGGGCTTTCAGGATTCTGTAGCGCTCCCATATACATATATCTATATATAGATATATGTACATATAGATATACATATATGTATAGATATACGTATATATAGCTATATATATATATATATATATATATATATATATGCACATCCTATGTGTATAGATATGCCTAGTTATGTTGGTATATATATATATATATATATATATATATATATATATATATATGTATCAATAACTATATGTGCATACATATCTATTCTGATATACCTACTACTGTCAATATATATGTAGATAGCCATATGTATATGTGCATATGTATCTCTATCTGTATATATGTAGACATATATTGCTCTGTATATGTATATATCTGGGTGTTTACTTGTACGGCTATGTATATATACATATCCATCTATGTATGTCAATATTTATATGTGTATGTCTATATAGATATCTGGATAATTTTATGTACATATATCTTCACCATATGTCCTGAACATGGAGTGTAGCCCTACCTCAGCCCCTATAGTCCCAACTTTGTAGGGCAAGGGGATGTCAGGTATGTATAGCAGGTATATTTATAGACTATTGCTACTGTAATAGGAAGTGTCTTCACAGACATGGTGTCTGTGGGAGGTCACATCTGCTTTTAACATGTGTGCCATTGGCTACTGACAGACATCCTAAGGACATCATAGTATAGTACCACTGCTAGCACGTAATGCTTCTGTGAACTACAGCAGAGATAATGGCTAATAAGAATCTGGACATTACATCTCACTGAGTAAGTACACTAAACTGCTAGGCATGTAACAAAGCACTCTGCAGGCTACTGGCAGACCGGCTCAACACTGGCCTACATTTCCTATGGGGGAATGCACATGTACCTGCATATATAGCAGGCTCTACAGGCATGCCACAGCACAGAGTAACATAAACCTGTGTGAAAGTGCATAACCACAACCAATGTGAGCACAGCCACAGCCACATATGGTATGCTAGCGTATTATTGCAGTATATGGACTATCTGTTCAACACCAACCTCATATGTGCCACTCACACACTAACCCTATATATACTAGGCCACTACACAGTGTGCTCCAATGCCTGTCTGTGGTATGCGACATATGCACGTATGGCCCTACAAACATGTCAGTCGATAGGGTAACATACAGTGGAGCAACATGTAACATCGGATAGAACAGGACTAAGAACAATGACATCTACCACAGTCTATACACAGGCCATGGTACATATTAACAACACACCCACACTCTGCTGACAATCACCATAAGTACACGGACTTCAGTACTGCACACACAACCACAGAATGTCCAGGTTATGTCATCAAATTTAACAGCTACTATACATAATATGTGTAGCAGTCTGATATCTTACTGACTTGTTATCAGATATGATTTCACTAATTATGGTGTACAGCACATATGCACCCCTTACTGCATAACATATGTACAAAGGTTGACAGGGTTGTGGCTGGAGGCACATACACAGGGCCAATATTGACATGTTGCTGTGATAACCTCATACATTTACTGTTGCAACAGGGTTTGTTGCAACATATGTCCTATGAGGGGTATGAAGTCAGTAACTCTCACGGCTGTCACCATCTACAGACTGCAATCCTCACACTACCTTCTGGAGTTCAATTATAGGTGCTCTGTGGGTAACACGTGAAACAAAAGACGCCACACACTAGCCAGTCTGCAGATGACTCTACAGATGAGTGTTCCCTCATAAACATAGCATTGACATGGCAGGTATGAAAACATGTAGGACAGCCATATCCATACACACCCGGTTAAACCAACATTACTCCAAATGCAGTATAGCAGCACTTACAGTCTGTAGTTAGGTCAGGCACATCCCCCTTCTGTGTGTTGGCCTGTTTCCACAGTGTATGTTGTTAGAGGTAAACCCCCAATCCATCGGAGATGCTGTTTGCCAAACAATAGATCATGTTCCTGCTCACAGTGAATGAAAGGCCCAACACCAACATGATGTTCCTAGATACTGGTGTGTGTTTCCATGCAATTGGTTATGGGAATGTTACCACAGCTGTTCCACATGCAATCAGCTAGAGTAAGGCTGCAATTCATGCAGAGGCCATCAGCTGATCCTGAGCATCACTTAAAATACACATGCTGCTGCCTAAGCAATGCAGGTGTAAGTCTCCACATCCACCACAGAGTTAGTGAGAGAGGCAGACAGAGGCACAGAAAAGCCAGGGAGGGGTGGGAGAGTAAAACGTAAGCATGTGTGTGTCACACACCTACCAGCACAGGGTATCAAACCCCTGATTACTATGTAGTGCTATCACATGTCCATGCAGTTATTGGATGTGCCACATAGGTTACATGTTGAGGAGCCCTCAGAACGTATATGTGATGGTGAGTGACATCTGCAACAGGGATATAGTAGCTATGTGGTAGGGGTAGTACACATGCCTGTCCGCATGAACAGGTGTCAGCGTCAACACAGTCACACTCTCACAGGGATGCACACACATTAACACAGTTGGCAGAGCCAGGAATACAACTCATCACTAGTGGGATTGCCACAACACAGTACTGTGCAGGTATCACATGCACCACAGGGGTCATACGGAGGTTATATGTGCAAAGGGTATGTGGAGATGTCTGACATCAGACAGCATGCTTCAGTATGCCAGTGGGGGTTGCAGTGAGTGTGAATGTGGTAATATTGATCATACACCACATACAAAGACACGGGTGCCAGTACTGACATGCATGGGTGCACTGCTTCACGAATGCGTTGTGGTCGACGGTGCCAGATGGCTATACAAGACTAGGTGATGGATATACCTTGGCATCAGGCCACATGACAATGGCCTGGAATGTGGCTCAGGGATGTAGTGTCTGGAGTTGCCCACACAGGTGGGTATTCTATTCATCATCCAGTCACCTGGGTGACTATTGTGTGTGGCCTATGCTTTGCATTGCTTTCCATGTATGTGTTCCTTAGTCCATGATATGGACAGTGTCTGGGATGTGCACACCTCCCACATGCATGTACAGTGACATGTGGAACTGTACCTGGGGTGTCTGGCCCATGCTGTGTACAAAGATTGTTATCATCATATGTGCCAGTCCTGGCCTCATGTGGTGGGAACTGTTAATGGACAGCAGGTTGACCCTGCACCTACATTGATAGCATGATTCAGGTATTCCCTGGTGTCAGTTGCATCTGTCCATACAGGGCTTGTGTTTCAGGCATGGTATGTCCTTTGTGGATCACATTTGATGGCACCACAGGTGTTGCAGATGTCCAGTGGGGAACATGGGGGAGGTGCACAGTCAGCATGTACATGCCTATTGGACTGATGGACAGGGAGCCATGCCCTCTGTAGCCCACTGCAATCACACCATGGTTACTGTCAGTGGACAATATGCAGCGTACTGCCAACATAGCAGCTGTTGCCTAGGCAAGTGTGTGTGTATGAGACATGGGTTGAGAATGTTCTCTGGGTAATACAAGGGTTGCTAACGTTGTTCAGCTGGCATTGATGTTACATTTAGGGGGTATGGATTTGCACCCCAGCCTCTTGGCTATTTCACATCTGTTATCCCTGTATGGTGGACATTGTGATATATACTTGGCCCACCATATAAGAAGTTTGCAAAATCCACTCTACCTTGAGTCCTGTTGTTACACACTCACAACCACCTCCACACAGGATACGAATGACAAACACACACCTGTCATGTCTGGGATTAGAACTCCTACCTAACAAGTATATTACACTATAGCACTACGCCATTATAGGACACACCATGGAGATTACTGGAGTAATCCTTCCCCAAAGGTGTATTTCACAGTGAATGACATCAGTAGGATTGACAAAGTAGGGCATTTGAATTGTACTGAGTGTGACTAGCCTAAAATGCACTGCTCCCTACCCAGGCATAGAAACGCACACAAAACATCCACAACTGCCATGTATGAAAATAAAACCCCTACCCAAGTTTTATATCACACTACAGCATGATGCTGTTATAGGACGCACCACTGGGATTGATGGAGTGCCCCTTCCACAAAGGTGCATATCACAGTGAATGACATCAGCAGGATTGCCAAGGTAGGGCGTTTGAATTATACTGAGTGTGACTAGCCTAAAATGCATTACTCTCTACACACACACAGTCACACATACACAATTGCCAAGTCTGGGATTAGAACTCCTACCTATTTTATCACACTACAGCTGTATGCAGTTATGGAATGCAATACGGAGATTTCTGGGCTACAACCTTCCCAGAGGTGTATTTCTAGGTGGATGACATCAGCAACCTTGTCAAAGTAGGGCATTTGAATTGTAGGGAGTGTGAGCAGCCTAAAAGGAATTGCTCTCTATACAGACAGGGATAGACACACACACTTGCCAAGTCTGGGATTAGAATTCCTAACTATTTTATCACACTACAGCAGTACACGGTTATGGGACGTGCTATGGAGATTAATGGGATACAACCTTCCCAAAGGTGTATTTCTAGGTGGATGATATCAGCAGCCTTGACAAAGTAGGGCATTCCAGTTGTAGTGAGTGTGAATAGCTTAAAAGGAATTGCTTTCTACACACACACACACACACACACACACACACACACACACACACACACACACACACACACACTTGCCAAGTCTGGGATTAGAACTCCTACCTAACTATTTTATCACACTACAGCAGTATGCAGTTATGGGATGCACTACAGAGATTACTGAGCTACAACTTTCCCAAAGGTGTATTTCTAGGTGGATAACATCAGCAGCCTTACCAAAGTAGAGCATTTGAATTGTAGGGAGTGTGACTACCCTAAAAAGCACTGCTCTCTACACAGACACACACACACACTCACACTCACAGTTGTCATGTTTGGGATTGTAACTCCTACCTAACTAGTTTATCACACTACAGCAGTATGCACTTATAGGATGCGCCACAGAGATTGCTGGGCTACAACTCTCCCAAAGGTGTATTTCACAGTGGATGACCTCAGCAGGCTTGTCATAGTAGGGCTACGGGGAGGGCAGTGTGTGTGCATGGGCCATAACCCATTAATCTAGAGGTTGACACACCATATGCGGGCACACACAGGGTCATATTTCACAGGTACATGTATACAGCTGCTAGATGACTACTTCCTTGTGCAGTCATGTTGCACAGCTAGCACTTGTACCACATAGTCTGTAATGCTGACAGATACTGGTGGCTAGCATCTGCAGTGAGTGACATCTGAACCTCATGTGGTTGTGGCCCTTTGTCTGTGTGCTGGGTGGGACAGGCCTCAATGCCTCCTTGTCACAGTCACCCTCTTCCACACATCTATGTACGTCTACCTTTGGCTTATTATAGTGTGTTGCCCTTAGATATATGTCTGTATTCCTATCCACTGTGTGTGCAGAGCATGAGTGGTGCATGCTGAGGAGTGTCTGCACTAACATCTGCGAATGCCAGATATGTCTGGTCCACTAGTGTTTGCAGACATGGTAAGTGTGTGATCATGCCCAGTATGACCTTTCAGTATGTTGTTGACTGACATTGCCTTAATTTTCTAAGTGTGTGAGCATGCCCAGTATGCCCATCTGTACTGAATGTGTGGATCAAGCCCAGATAGTTTGCATTGCAATGCAGACCTTTGTGTTGTACACCTACAGGTAGCGTACTGTTTCTGCAGGGTATCCGTCGATCATTTGGCAATATGGGGACAAACTTTGCAGGGGATAGTGTGTACTGTAGGTGATTGTGTCTGTGCTGCTTCAGCTGCATGGTACTGCTGTTAATAGATATATTCAGACGTGTACTGCTATACACAGTGATTTTTTCTGTCCTCATGTACTGTCAGGTGGACATTCATGCTCACACTGATAACGTGGGGGACAAGGGTGACTGCGGCTGTGCCCGGTATTGTGAGCAGACACCTACATATTCATGGTAAGTTATGCCATTCTGGAGGGGGAGCTGCAGACACTTGGTGCTGGTTTTGTGTATCTGGTTTAGCACCTTGGTACAGTACTGGCAAAGGATCCCATACTTGTACATCCATCAGCATGACAGTATGGGCTTACCTTGCTGTGGCAATGCCTCACAGCTGTACAGATTTGCACAGGTCAGCCAGGGACAGAGGCCATGGGTCAGAACATTTACCCTGTTGTGGTGTACGGGCAGGTGTGTAGCCACCCATATATGTGTGTTTGCAGCCAAGGATAGTGTGTGCACACAGCTTGGTGTCGGACCCTGCACATTCCATGCTGCCCATGTTCCCACCCCCCCTTTGTTATTCTAACCTCTTCTGTACATTATGAATATATTCTCTGATACTTTCCCCTAAGGGTATTGCCCCATCACAGGTGTGTGTTAGTGTTGGTCCACAGTTCAAGCAGTGGGACATGGTGGACATGTTACTGTGGTTTGTCCACATGGCCTTGCATATGGCTTATGTGGAGTATGTTATGTTGTTATTTGGGTGTCCGTGACATAACATGCATTGGCAGTACGCGTGAGACACAGGCTTTTGGCAGACACCTGTGAGGCATTAGGTGTTGCTACCTGCCAGATGTGGCAGGTTGTTGCATTCTGTCAGTCCTACAGTCTCAGACCACCATACAGTATATTCCCCTGGGGTGACAAAGTAGGTGTGATAGGTATTCATGCCAACACCTCCTAACAGTCTTGCTTAGGTGGTGTGGATGCTGGCATGGTGCTACCTACCACTAGGGACACACCTGCATGGGACACCTGCACTACATGCTGCAGTCTTCCGCTATTGCCATACACAAGTGGGGTCTTACTGTACCCATTCCCCACAACAGGGATATGACCAGATAGGTTCCTGTGGGTAGTGTTTGCATGAGTCGGGTGCATGTGTGCTATGGACACTACTTGTATCTGACACACAGATATGCATTGGGCATTCCAATTATGCTTGCATGTGCAGGTACATCAGCTGTTCCCCAATACATCAGTCCTACTTTCTTTGTGATCTGCGAGTGTTTGGGCAGACAACACCAGTATCCTCTACTACAGGACCAAATAATGTGATGCATACCTGTATGTACATTTCCAAGGGTGTGTCCATTTCACAGTGACACAATATATACTGTATGTCTGGGGTACTTTCCCCTGTGTACGGCTTGTATATGTAGACCAACAGCCATGCCATGTCAGTCTTTCAGATGGTAACACATATTACCACCATACATTTGCAATGGCTTACTGCTAGCTTGTGTTATACTGATGGGTATTGTGTATGGCACTGCAGTTGTGAGGACTTGTCCCTGTCATCAGCGGTAGTGGGCAATGGCCACCAGGCTTACCTCAACATGCATACATACTGACCAACCTCACACGATATGGGACACACACCAACCTAACACACACATACCTGCATATTGTGCAGATGCTACAACCTATCCTGCTACCTTGGCCACCTCTGTGCATCTGTGCTCCACTGGTATTAGACCTACACATACATGTTACTACATTTCTGCGTAGGGTTGTGGGGGAGGCACACCTGACTGTTACGACGTGTGTACATCACATTGGGTGGGCACACCATACCGTTACTACATAATTAAGTAGGGTTGGGGAGAGCCCACCTGACTTTTTCTGCATTCCTACACAGGATTGGGGGGGCACACCTGACTATTTCTACATAATCTACACATGATTGGGGGGCACACCTGACTGTTACTACATTTCTGCATAGGATGGGGGGCACATCAGACTATTTCCACATTTCTACACAGGATTGGGGGGCCACACCTGACTGTTACTACATTTCTACGTAGGATGGGGAGGGCACACCTGACTATTTCTAAATTTCTACACAGGATTGGGGGGGGCACACCTGACTGTTACTACATTTCTACGTAGGATGGGGGGGCACACCTGACACTTGTACACATTTGCTATGACTTTACTTGTACGTCAGGTACTCCATGTCATTCTTTATTCTAACCTATCATGCCGACTAGAGGCATACCAGTGTACTACAGATATCAGCTTTGATTTACTTACATAGTTTCTAACTTCCTACCCTTCAGAACTAATGTCCCACTGCCTGACCTGCTGTAGTCTGTCTGTGTAGGCCTGCGGGGGGGGGTTACCTATAGGCATCATTCAGAGGCCATAGCACAGCCTTTGTTTGTGTTTGTCTACACCTGTCCTGCTGGCTATGACTGTTGTTGGGTATGTGAACCCTCCTGACTGGCATGTGTGAGTCACTTACCTTGTGGGTGTCCCAGTATTGAGGGTGGTGCTGCAGGGCTGCCTATGTCAGATGCACATAGTACACTCCCTACACATGGTTGAGCACAGGTAGTGTCATGTTTGGCATCCCTTTTACTGTATGTCAGAGTCAGAGATAGCTGTTATTCCCTGGGTCCCTCCTATGTTAGTGTATGTGCTATGCATTGCCTCTTTGCCAAGGCCAGGGCATACTGGGCATGCCTCTTTCTGCCTACTGTGGCAGGCCAGGTTGTTCCTCCTCTGAGTCACTCTGTGCATGCGCAGGCTTTGGCAATGGTGGGGGGCTGTATGGCCCTGCCCCGTGCTGTTCCTGCTGCAGCTGTTTCCACAGGATCATATTGTGTAGCATGGCATGATGACAATTTGGGTACATGTAGCTGGTGAGTACTGCAAGGCTCCACCAGATGTGTCCAGGCACTGGAACCATGACTTGAGCATCCCAAGCACATGCTCTACTATAATTCTGGTCTGTTGCGTGTGCCTCATTATGGAGTTCTTTTTCGGGTGTGTGTGTATTTCTGATGGGCGTCATCAGCTACGGCTCCAGTGTGTTTCCAGCATCCCCCACTAGGTGACCATGAGGGATGTCCTCATTGGCAAATCTGTGGTACAGCTGCATCAGATGCCAGATGTGGGAATCATGATAGCTTCCAGGGCAGCCAGCACACACATTCATTATTATGCCCTGGCATCGCACACAACCTGGCAGTTGATGGAGGGGAAGCCCTTGCAGTTGATGTAGACCCTACCCCGCTCACTGGGTGGTGCTTTGATGTGTATGTGCATGCAGTCTATAGCAACCACTACCTCAGGATATTCTGCTATTTGGTGGCACATTTGCATATTGCTGGCCAATGCCTCACGTGTGCTGGGGAAATACACATGCTCACCGACATGTTCTGACATGGCATCCAGGAACTGGTGGAGTACCCTGGATGCTGATGCCTGTGAGATCCCCATCATATCCCCAGTTGGCCTTTGGAAGGTACCTGTAGCTAGTATTCTTAGGCCTACACATACCTTGGCATCCACTGGGATGGGTTCCCCTCTGTTAGTTCTGTGTGTCAGGCGTGGCCGGCACAGCACAACAATTTGCTGTAGGAGGTCCCTGTCCACCCTATAGCGCTCCACTATCTCCAGCTCATGTAGCCCCTGGTAGGTTACCTTGGGTCTGCACACTCTTCTCTGTCTCCTCACAGTGGGTTGTTTGACAGCATTCACATCCTCATCACCCTCAGGCTCTTTCACAAGTTGTTGTATGATAGCTATTGCAGCCCCCATCATTTTGTTGTTTTGTTTGTTAAAAGTTCCCTGCTTGTATACACCGGTGGTGTAGAGTGTGGGAAAAACCAGAGAGGAAGGTGTTTGCATAGCTTATAGTAGTGTTATGGGCTGGGCTGGTCTGCTGCCTATGTAATTGGCTGATTCTGATACATTTCACCTGCCAGCTATGCTAGTTCTCCTAGATTACCTTCCTACTGCTGTTTTCCCTTCCCATTGCCTTCCTGTTTAAGCCCGGGGGTGTGCTGTGCAAACAGAGTGCTCAAATGTGCAAAGAGCTACTATTTCCTGGTTTAACTTTCTTTTTCCCTTTAAAACCAGGTGTGCGGCGCGCACACCCACTTAGGCAATGTAAAGAGTGCTAGGCAGACTCAGACACACCCCCTTGCTTAGCTCTGCATAGCTAGGAGCAAATCTGTGTCTGTTGGGACCTGACTAGCATGCTGGGGAAAACTGGGATTCACTATCATTACCCTCATTTGCATAGGATTGCCTGCTAATGCATAGTTACATGTCTCACACTGAGCCTCCCCCCTTTGCTACCACTATTCACTGGCCATGTTTATCTTCTGCCTGCCATTGACTTTCATGACAGAATAGTGATTTTAGTTAGAATGCTTATTTTAGGTTTATATTACACCCCCCCCATCCCATTTGCGAGCTGCTGCCCTACTCTTAAACAGCCGAGATTAGCTAAAAAAATAAAAGTTAATTTTTTTTTTTATTTTGTAAGCTGTTTGCAATGCCAATGGCCTTATACTTTGCCATTGGCATGCTTCCTGACTGATATGCAGCCTTTATTTGGGGCTGTCACAGTTCCATTTTGGATTTTGCAGAAATGTACTCGGTTACTAACCGAGTACATTTCTGCAGATTACACTAGTCCTGCATGGCCAGTTTCAAGCTTCCTGGATCGCAATTTCACCTCATTTGCATGGATTTCTCCTGCAAATGGGGTGATTTGCATACAGGGGCTTAGTCCGTGCAGGACTACTGCAGGAGCACTTGTGCACATCCTTGCAGACTATTCCTGGATCGCACGGCAGACATATTCCCTGCTACAGCTCCTGTACTAATCCTGCATGCTGTGCAAGGCATGCAGAATCCGGGGGAGAATCTTATATATTTTGCTTTTTGTGTAGAGTGTTTTGTATCCTATGTAGGTAGAATGAACCTACTTTTTAAATATATAATTTTGGAGCATATGAATGATATTAAGAATAAGAAACTAGATAATGCATTAGCACAACATGTTTCTTATATGGGACAGAGACATACGTTTATGTTCATGGCTCTAGAGTTATTTAATTCAAATATAAGAGGTGGTGACTTCAGGAATTTTACAGAAATGAGAGAACAGAAGTGGATTATCCATCTAAAGGCAGATAAACACCCAGGTATTAATGAGAGAGTTTCTCTTAAACCAGTGCTGAAGGCACGCACACTCCAACATTAGTCTCCTTCAGCATTTATTGGGCTTTCTGTCTTTCTTGGGTAATTCTATTTCATGGCAACTGATTGGTTGTCTTGGTTGTTAAATTTGTTTAGGTATGGCACTGTTTAATAGGTCTGAAGAAGCAGTCTGAGTACTGTGACAGCACTTAACTTGTATTCTTGGTTGTTTTGTTTTATTTATTTATTTTTTTAAGTTTTGGTTTTATTTGAGCCATGGTGATCGCTCTTTTCTTTTCATATAATTTTAAGTACATTGTTTTTAGAACTGTCTTTACCAGCCTGTTGGACTTTTTTCTTCTTTGGAAGCTTCATCAATTCCCAAATATTTATACACTCCCTCTTGCTCAAGTTCTTTTATATCACATTTCTGTGCCAAACTGGTGTTTTCTTGGTGCTGTAGTTTTCCTGCTTTAAAGGTTGTTTTTGCACATTTATCAAGACGAAATGACATTCTTATAAGTTTTGACAACTTGCAGTTGTGCTTTCAGTTCCTCATCTGTTGAGCTATATAGTTTTAAATCATCGACAAAGAGAAGATGAGAAGTCTTTACACTTTGCTGGTTTCTAAGAGTCAAATTATAGCCATGGCCTAAGCTGTTAAATAGACAGCTTAATGGGTTAAGGGCAAGACAGAATAGCAGCAGTGACAGAGTGACCCTGGAATATCCCCCTTTGAATTTTTTTTTTCCCTGGGATAATAATTTGTCCTTTATAATGGCTGAATTGCAAAGTGGTCTGTCACTGTTTCATTGTCACTATAATGTAGCCGATCAGTGTAGGATGTATCTTATTCATTTTTAAGCACTCTTTTATCCATGAATGTGGGATACTATCAAATGCTTCTTTGTAGTCAATCCATATCACACTCAGATTCTTCACCATTTTATAGTTCTCCAGTATGACTTTATTTAGGAACAAATTATCCCTTGTTACATATGACTTTATTTTATTGCCCTTTTGTTCTATTGCAATAATTGAGTTTTCTTCTAAATGACTATAAACTCTGTCAGAATCAATTCCAGTGTATAGTTTATACATCATCAGAAGGCAAGTTACTGGTCTATAATTTTTAGGGTAGCTTGCACGTTCACTGTTAAGTAGGACCATTGTTTTTCCTGTTAGCCAGGTTGGTGTCTCTTCGGGGTACACATATAGTTCTTACTCATGGCTAAATCTTTGTGCAAAGATGTTAATACTTTTAACCAGAAGTTAGGTAATGCATCCGGGCCTTGGGTTTTCCAATTAGCGGCTTTTCTTAACTTTGTTTCAATCTCTCTGACTGTCACTTCATCCTATTTCATATCCTGTACCTTTAAACTTCTTATTCTTTCTTTTACTTCTTCTATCCATTTAGCATCTTTGTTATGTTCCACAGGATCTTCATACTTTTCCAAAATATATCTATTTATTCGTGTTTTTGGTGGTCTTTCAATTCCTTTTGCTTTGTTTCCCAATACTCTATAAAACTTTTTTGGGTCATCAATAAATTGCTTATTTTGTATTTTTCCTTTACATTTATCTGCGTATCTTTTAAGTTTTTCTACCTGTGCTGAGATTTTTAGTTTGTTATTTGTGATAGTGCATGATAGAGGCAGATTGGTTCTACTACTGCTCATTGCTTTTATCATGTCTATCTTTCTAAGTATTTTTGTTGATCTGTTCCCTCTTCCATATTCTTCTAACACTGACATGTCTTGTCTTAATTGCTTTATAGTTTTCTCTATTCGATACTTCCATGATGGTATTCAATTTCTCCCCTTCCTTTCTCTCACTACCCTGTGTTCTTGTGATAGAACTTTATCAGTTATTAATTTAGCTGCACAGTAATATATGCTGTTTACTTCTGTTATATCACATGGATCTCTATGGATAGTCCTAATTACTATGTTCATTTGTTTTATTAGACTTCTGACTTTTTGGGTTTTATTGACCTTCTGCAGTCCATTTCTTTCATTGATCTTAATATGTCTATCTATCTCTATTAAATCAAGCAACTCTTCTCTAAGCTCATTTTCTTCTAAACTAAGGGAGCATGTTTTGTTTTCCATTTCCTGTGGGCATTCTATAGAAAGTTCTATAGCATCTCCCTGTGGCACATTATCTTCAATTTCATCCTGTGCCATCCATTGCTCTGTCACATAGGAACTCACTGACCTATCATTCCTCAACATTGACTAAGTCAGAATTTTCACAGTTTCCTGTTCCTTCCCTTGCTGTCCAGCTTCAAGTGAACGTTTATACTGGTTTCCTGTGGAAGGCTGCAAAATATCTTCATATGGCACCTGATTGATTGCTTCCCATTCCGCTGATCTCCCCTTAATTTGAATGTCCATTGCTCTATCCTATTGGGGTTCTTTCTGAATTAGATTTTCTACACTGAATCCTTCACTTTGCAGGTACTCCATGACCTCAGTTTCTATTTCTTTAACTTTTCCATTACTAATCTCCTTTTCTACTTTTCCTCTTTGTCTTCTTACTTTTTGTATTGTAAAGTCTTCCAAGTCTGGATTCCTTTGCCTGTATTTCTCTTCAAATATCTTTGGTGCTGCTCTTTTTGTATTGATTAGTTTTCCTTTCTCCTTTGCATAGATATTGCACCATATTAAATCCCTTTTTCTTTCCCATGTCCATATTTCTTGTTCAGATGTCTCCTGATCGTCCTGTTTCTCCTTACTTTGGGGACTCGTTCCATCATGCTTGTGATATAACCTGTGTTAGACCTTCTACACCAAATCCTTCACTTCTAATACAAGTGAACCAATGATAATTAAAAAACTGCTTCATTCACTCAAAAATGATCTTCAAATTAAAATCAATATGCTGGACAATTATTCAGTAGAAACAGTAAATACAACTAAAGTAAACTAAACTAGTAGGCAGAACCCCCAGTCAGGAACTATAATGTAACATTTACATCAATAGTTTAATATTTTGCACAAATCAGAACACAGAGCTTTCTATACAGGCACACCGCTTTCCTTAAGGAGCCTTCCTGAACTTCTACTTTTATGTCCTTCCTTATTTCGACTTCAGTGTGCAGTGCCATTTTATTGCCCACCATTCCTCTCATGTTTACAAGCTTAGTCCAGCCTATAATAAAACTGTTAGGGTTGTAGGATTATCTACTCCTTAACAGGAGCTTACTAACTGCCACAGTAATTCATAATAGATGTGGACAGTCAGTCTTCTCACATGTAGTTACCAAGGTATAGAACATCCTCTATTCTTCATTAAAGAAAATACAGTTCATTCTGCTGTTTTAAACAAGTAGTAAGATTTTACCTGAAAAATGTTGCTGTGTCTCTGCCATATTCTCATACATGCCCTTAAAACCCTAACCAGTGTCCATTTTCAAGCAATTTAATTGCATGTAATCTGGAATATTCTCTATTTTGCCCTACTCTGCTAATACTGTAACTCAGTGTCTCCTCCTCACTTCCAGCTATCCTCGTTAACTAGTCTATTTTCCCTCATCATATCTCCTCACCATAGCAACTACATTTACTTAGCTTCTTCTTGGCCTACTCCACTATTTCTAATGGATTTATTGAAAGCAAGCCTTAAAAACTCATTAAATATTACCATACTAGTCACTTTACTATCTCCTTTCCAATGCATACAAGGACAGTTGCCTCTCTCAATTCCAAATGCCTGACACTTATGAAACCTGTGTTCATTTTAAGTAAACATGTATGTACTAAACAGCGGAATGTTAGCAACACAGCTACCCATCAAGATTTAATACACTACTGAGGTTGTCTGACAAGGGTTTTATTGTACATAACCACTGCAGTGTTATTTTGTTCACTGTCCTAAGGAGCTTCAGTTAAAATGGCTGGCCCCAGCTAGGTTTTTTTACCATTTAACAAAAGCAAAGTGGCAAATGAATGAAAAGATCAGGTGACAGGGAGTCCTGTACTTTCCACCATTCCAGCATTATTTTATTGTAACAAATATGCTGAAATAAATAACAAATTAACATAATTTGTTGATGGTACTACATTAGGAAAATACAGGATATTGTACAATCTGTTTGGAAATTTCCACCTAACATGAAAAAAAAAAGATTAAGCACAAATGTATGAACTGCATCTTGGTTATACTGCAGACATGGATTTCATCCTATCCATGGCTCAATGTAACGTGAACAAGGTCTTATCTCCCTGATTATGCTTTTCTGATGTGAAACTTGAATATCACTGTTCTTATTAAGAGGGAAACATTACCAGCACAGTTTCTATGTGCAAACGGGCAGTGATTCAAAACATATTTGGCTTTTCATTTTTTCTCCCCAGTTATGAGACCATGGAGTTACTATACACAAGTAATGATTGTGTAAGTTTTTTTTTTTTCTTAGTTCACTTGATTGATGTTTTGTCTAGTTTGACCCACCCAGTTAAACCTTTGACTATGTTCTGATCAGAGATATATACAGATGAGAGCACATATCTTAAGGAAAACATTTAATTTAATGGGATGCAGCTTAAAACTGTCTAATGAAAGAAACAGTTGTAATTATTTCCAAGATCCTCAGTAATGCTAACCAATTTATAAACTGAAGTTTGCAACTTGCTAAGAACCATAAACTGAATCTTTGATAAGAGACTGCAGTATTATACAGGCTGTCTACAAACTCATGATTATTTAGATAAAACAGGTTATAAAGATTTAGACATGGTTTCTTAAGGGGAAATGCCCTCATAATGTGTGAAGTTGTGAACAGAATGGTAAAAGTGTCATTACTGGGACAGTATGACCCATAATAACTTGAATAATTGAAGTGTCTGAAACTCAGAGGCTAGGTGACTAAGGAGAGAAATAGCAGAGACAGCCGATTCAACAAAGTTCCTTAGGTATAACTGTGCATTGCGATCCGCAACCATAATATTAAGAAGCACAAAAAGAAACCCAAAAGTAAGATATTTAGATGATATGTCAGAAATGTATCTCCCAAAAGGGACTAGGCATTTTTGAATAAATTGTGATTAATATTTAATGTGACAGGCAAAAATAAACAACTTCAAAACTGTATGCCACAGAACATGAATATGACACAGGGTCGAATGCCGAGTCCCATATTTTGTTAAAAGTGTAACACTATTAACCATCACAAGAAGGACCACATAAAAAAGGGATACAGAGTAGGTGAAACTGATTTTTGTTTCCTAGCACCATTCTAATGTTTATTGGTCTATCAGTGAAAGTGTGTGTGTGTGTGTGTGTGTGTGTGTGTGTGTGTGTGTGTGTGTGTGTGTGTGTGTGTGTGTGTGTGTGTGTGTGTGTGTGTGTGTGTGTGTATGTGTATGTATATATATATATATAGTATACACACACACACACACACACACACACACACACACACACACACACACACACCTCTCTCTCCTCTTCTCTCTTACTCTTTCTCTCTATAGATAGAGATACTCACACATACACGCACTCACACATATGTATGGGTTGTAGGTAACCAAATCAAATTAAATTTACTCAAAATCCATCTCTTGATATAAAAAACATTGAATGATTTATCAAATATCCTGCAACATCTTTTTTACTACTTTTTACAGGGGAACAAGCCCCAAATGTATTTCCTATATCCCTCTAATTTAAATATATTAACTCTGTGATCGTACAATAGTGAAGAAAGTATGTTACCCAGTATTCTGAGATCTTGCTGTTGTCAGGACTCTGCTAATACACTCCGCTTTTGATGTGCATGTTATTCGATCACATGGATTTGAATAGCATGCACACAAGAACGAACTTTAAACACAAACCATGTTACCACACACACACACACACACACACACACACACACACACACACACATACATATATATTTGTGTGTATATGTGTCTGTGGGCAAATTGTAACTGTAGGTTAAAAGCACACTGCATACACAACATGTTTAAATGTTTAAACAACTTAAAATGTATAGATAGTTAAGAACGACACTTCTGAATTGACATAGCGTGTAAGTACAGAATGCCATGCAATTTACAAAGGGACTGCAAAAAGGCTAACAAGGGTTATACATTCAGCAAACAATAGCAAGTAGACAGGGCAAGGGTAAAATGGGTGCAGGTGGAAATTACAGTCATATAAATAAAATGGGATAGATTTCTTAAACATTCTTTTATTTTTCCTGGTATGCTCTGTGAAACAGTTTACTGCCTCATGAGAATATGCAAAAGTGCTTCAGTTATTGGGAAGAGGGAACTTTAACATGTTTTCTGTGGGTTATGGAAGTTCAGTGTGACAAGGTTTGATAAGTAATGCTTTAACATGAAAAAGACAGTTGGTGTAATTCTATGAGCTTGTTTTATTACTGCTTATTAAAACTTGTCCCTTGCTGTTCATAACCTACTTTAAAGTATGTTCTTCTGTTTATTACATCACAGTTTGGGAATTTCTGCTGTACTCCCATGAGCAGAAGAATGCAAATGCTGCAGAGAAGTAAAACCTATCAAGTCAGTCAGTCCAAGTCGACAGTACAAAGAACATGCTTAGATGCCATATTTTTTGTAATAAAAATCAAATTGCCAAAAACTCAGTTATGTGCAGTCTCACTGGTGTCATGTAAAGCAATTCAGCGGCAAACTGGAAGAACACTCTAATTCTCATTTAATCAGTGTATGAAAAAGTAAGCTGTCTACAATTTTGTTAAGTAAAGAAGTCATCATAAAGGGTCTATAAATGCCTGGAAAAAATGAAATTAAGATACCACATTGAAGCAACACAATGTATTAGCTGAATAAGTAAGTCATCCTGCCAGGAAAGATATTTAGTCAGAAGCAGCATGCAATAGATTAGCAGGAGGTAAAAGTCTGGAAAACATCTTCACTGCAACATCAAAGGTCAGAGTACAGTGTGCAACGCATTAACTTGAAGGGAAATGTACAGATGTGCTTAAAAGATAAGTTTACATCCTTGGTTCAAGCAGTGCCCACCAGCTAACAAGATTTTTTGCTACCAACACTGGGGATTATCAGATTAACTCAATAAACCTTTTTAGTATCATATGTTAAAGTACTAGATGAATTTAGGCTTCTGGCCTTCTGTGCAAACTCAACAGGATTTTAACACACAAGCTGCATTTTTTTCTTATAGAACAGAACTTGGGAAAGCTGATCTTAATGCTTCAGACAGAACAATATTTCCACCTACAGATAGGAGCAAGAGTTTTAAGATGCCAGCTCTTATTAACTAATGGCTGTTTCTTTTCTGCAAGTAGCATAAAAGTGACAGGTGATGGTCATATTCTACTAAGAATATAAAAAGAAGTAACAGAAATGACCTTGTTCTATTTTCTGGAGCTATTTGGATGAACAAAACTTCCATATTTGTAAACTAGAGAGCTGTAAGCAATTATCACTTTATTAATATGCATGTTTTGTGAAAAATGAACCCCATGTGCCAGTTTTAACAAAAATGAAGCTCAGAGAACAAAGACAATACTGCTTGCTTTTTCAGAATCTGAAAATGTTCTGATTTTAATTGATTAAAGAACAAAAGCGCTAAATCTTATGCATTAGTTTGGTCTCCTGCATCATTGGTGAAGTAGGACATGTTTTTTGGTTTCTGGACTTTTGCTGTTCTACACTGTTTTTTTTTAGTTTTTACATTTGCCACTACTTACTTCCTCCTCTCACCAGCTTATGGTGCTCCCATCTTTACTAACCTCCAGGCATCACATAAATCAAAACCTGAACAATATAATAATAGACTGGCTAAATGTGCAGCAAATGCACCTTTCAGAACCCACCACTGTATAGCACAAAAAAAATCTAAATTGGTGAGAACTACCCTATCAACTAGCATATACACAGTTTCTTACCACCTATAACATTTTCCTGCATCCATCTGCTTGTCCAAAACTAAATATCATTCTTTATGACTGTGTTCCAATCAGTCATTATGATCCAATGACCAAAATCTTCTCTCTATCAGCAAACCTGTCAAATCTGATGGGCATGGTCTGTACTTGTACCATGTTAATAAGGCCTGAAACTCCTTACTTGTATTTGTCAGGCCAATACCAACCCTCCAGTCCTTCAAAACCATTCTGAAAGACTTCCTAGCCAAAATCTGGCTCTGTCCTTGCTCAATCCCAGGACAAACTATATCCCAAAATATGAGCAAGTACCTTTTATATTTTAGACTTCCTTACTCTCCCTTCTTCAGTCACTTCCTTACTTCAGTAAATTTCTCTCCCCAACTCTCTTTCTAAATATGACATAACCCTGTCTTTTTCTCATTTCATATTGCAGTTCCTGTTTGTATTATGCTAACTTACCTTTAATTTCTCTATAAACTATATAATATATAAAGTTTTTCTAAATCTTAAATCATTGTCATAAATGTTGCATCTATTCTTCGCCAATGCTTTCACGTGTTCAGTTTGGTATAATTATTTAAACTTTAGCTGTTTGTATATTGTTTTTGAAGATTGTAAAACTATTGTTCTCAAAATGTTTTTAGAGCTTTGAATCTTTTTTTTCCCATGGGCCTCTGCTGAAAATGGGAACCTACCCAGTCAGACTTTCCCAGTAATCAAATGACAATAAATAAGTACATAAGGAAGAAGCACTCAACAAACTAAGCAGCTTCAACTCTTCCATAAACACAGTGTAACATAAAAGCACAGCTTCAGGGGCCAAGTGTTGCCTTAGTTCTGATATCATATTGGATATCATATGGCACCCACCTATTGTTCGTAACTCCCTCTTAAATCTAACCCCGCTGTATCGTTATACATGCAATGGAGAGTCACTATTACTTATACAAGCTACAGTATTTCAGTGCTTATTGGTTAGGAATCCTAATAAATATGTACACACACACACACACACACACACACACACACATACACACACACACACACACACACACACACACACACACACAAACACTCACATGCACACACATGATTTCATCATGAATGATCGACTATTAAAACAGACAACCATCATAAAAGTAAATGCAAGCTTGTTCAAAACATATGTAAAGATGAATACACAAAGCATTTCCTACAAATAACACATACTCCTTTGAACAAATCACAATAAAACAGAAAAACATTTTTTTTTGCAGAAGCACACCACCTGATACCTTAATATACCATCTCTGAAATTACATAACAGTGGGAAAAGGATGTATTCCCAGTCCTCACTGTGCCACAGTCTCTGATTAACCCTACCTTTCAGGTTTAACAATCCCATCAAAAACTAACAGATCAACAGCCTTTACCCATCATGTACCTACATAAGAAATTTAACTCCCACACCCATTAAAATTAACTACTGAAATTTAGTAACACCGGGTATTACATAAAAGCAAATAAAAGACAGTAATTCAAGTAGTGAATGGATGCCAAAAAACCTACTACTCCTCCCATTGCCACCATATAAGTAAATCAAACCTGTTACTCTGGACATACTATATCCCTAAACAACATACAATGCCACCATCAAATTAAACAAGCTAAAGCTAAAAAATCCACCAGCTATTATGTAAGTTGAACACTCATTCTAACTCAAACATGTTGCTAATGGTCAACCAAATGTGTGTGTGTGTGTGTGTGTGTGTGTGTGTGTGTGTGTGTGTGTGTGTGTGTGTGTGTGTGTGTGTGTGTGTGTGTGTGTGTGTGTGTATATATGTATATATATATATATATATATATATATATATATATATATATATATATATATATATATATATATATATATATATATATATATATATATATATATATATAGATATAGATATACACACACACACACACACACACACACACACACACACACACACACACACACACACACACACACATACATATTGTTGTTAACTTGCATGTGGCACCAAGGTTATCTCTCGGAACATGCTAACTGGCATATCAACAGTTTGTTTTTTTCAACCTTTGACATTTAGTTGTTTTTACTATTTTTGTGAACCAATACATATATATACTTGTAGAGAAATAAACCAAATGCAAGCCCTCTGCATCCCCCACACTTCTTGTCCCCTCTGGCTAATTATATATTCTAACTCTGAGATCATACAATCCCTGGAGAAAGGGAATATTCCCCTACCCAGAGACTGCTGCTCTCACACACCTGTCAACCATCTGTTTATACTGACCACATGGTGTCAGTCAAGCAGATGTTGATGTACCTGGTTATTTATATAATATATATATATATATATATATATATATATATATATATATATATATATATATATATATATATATATATATATCCATAGATGGAAAGGTAGATAGATGCAGATATAACCACTTTACATTAGGTGCGGAAGGGTATGGGTTCTATCCCCACAGTTGGTAAATTGATTCCTGTGGTCCATATTATAACATCAAAGTCTTACAACTTTGAATGTTATAATATCGAACCCAGTAGAGCGAACGGTGGAAATAGCGAAGCTGCAGAACACTGAATACTTTATTTCCTCGACTGTGGAGCAAAGGTTACGGACTGGGTTAAGGTAAGTGTGCGAACGAAGGTGAGTGCACGATTGGGTGCGGGTTAGGTGAGTTAGGGCGCGGGTCAGGTAAGTGTGCGATTGTGTGGACGTGAGGGTTATGGTGGGGTAGGTGAGTTAGGGTTAGGGAGCTAGTAAGGTGAGTGTGCGATAGTGACGGACCTTAGGGTTAGGGTTGGGTTAAGGTAAGTGGATAGCTAGTGGTGTATGTATGGTTTAGTGTAGGGTTTTGTGAAGTGTGTGTGTGTGTGTGTGTGTGTGTGTGTGTGTGTGTGTGTGTGTGTGTGTGTGTGTGTGTGTGTGTGAATTATTTATTTTAGTGTGCTTGTGTTGTGTGTATGTTTGTCGGAACAGCAAATTTTTTCCCTGGGAAAAAATTTGCTATTCTGACTGTTCGGTTTTCTGGTGTTTCACTCTACTGGGTTCAATATTATAACATTCAAAGTTCTAAGACTTTGATATTATAACATAGACCTGATTCCTGACACTGTAGTGCAGCATAAGGAGGGTGCTGCACTCGTGAGTGCATCATCCTCTAGTCAAGATGTTAAACCAAGGTCCAATCTGTTTGAGTTAGTGCTAGTTCAGAATAATGTAAACAATCACATGGCACCCACCAAAAAGAGTAGAGAACCTTCATTTATATACAAATTAACTATTTTTAACAGCATATTTACATATTTACAAATATTTACAAATGTACAAATATACAAGTACACAAATTTATTTACACATATTCATAATTTCCTTTACAATTATAGTAAATGTTCATCTCTATTAGACCCCCCCAACTCCTTTTTCAAAACCACCATCAGATTTTAATTAATATTGTTGCTAAAATCCATTTACCATTAAATATAATTTCATTTATTCTTTCATTCCATATAATCCATATGACATAGGGCTGAATTCAATAAGCCCTACATGGCTCATTAAAAGCATGTGCGTGTCACAGGGTGGCATGCACATGGTAGCGCACCAATTTGTATTCAGTAAGTGGCTCCACACAGTGTGTAGAGGAATGCAAACCTGCATGCTTATTATAGAATAAGCAGCTGAATTCTATGCTAATCAACCAATCCAAGATTGGGGAGCTATTCAACAAGTTATAAAGCAATTGTGTACACTCAGTGTAAATTTGGGCATTGAATTCCAAAACCTACTGGAATACAGCCACAGAAAATAAGCTACATGGAAAAAAACATTAGGGGCTGCTACTGCTGTTCTACATCTGGATGTGCAATAGGCTCAACTCTGTGCTACTGCTGCTGCTGATAGACCCTGGTCAAGAAGGAGGTGGGTGTTTAGACCCCATTTAAATTTTCATGGTCTGCATGAGGTGGAAATAGTAGAGTGCTGCAGGCTGGACAGATACACACTACAGGAACTCTTTAATTTTGCCATCCTCAACTGATAGCTAGGGCAAAATGAAGGGAACCATTACCTGTGGAGACTAAAGTATGTGTAGCATTTAGAATTTTAACTACATGAACCTTGCAGAGACCAGCATGGGACATGCTGCGGGTGTCACAGGCATCAGCATCCAGGATCCCATATTAATTCCTGAATGCTATGGTACAGCATGCCAGTGACTGCATATGTTTTCCCTGTAACCGCGAAGACAGATTGAGATCAAAGCACCACCATGGGAACTTGTTCCCATGGTGGTGCTTTGATCTCAATCTGTCTTCGCGGTTACAGGGAAAACATATGCAGTCACTAAGGTCTACATAAGCAGAATGGTCTTCCACTCCTTAACTGCTAGGTTGCGTGTAACATTAAGGGACCCATCCTGAATGTGTGTGCTGGCAACTCTGGCAGTTCACACGACTCCCATATGTGGAAAAACTCTGAGCTCTACTAGGGGGGATATCCCATAAGACGATTTACTGGGTGATGCAGGGTATGCACTTGAACCATGGCTGAAAACTCTCATTGAAGAATCCTATAATGAGGCACATGTTCAAATAAGAAATATCATAGAGCATGTGTTTGTGCTGCTGAAGTCACGATTTTATTGCTTAGATACATTGGGGAGCCCTGCAGTATGATCCCATCACTTGTGCTGAAATTTTTACAATCTGTGCTATCCTACACAACATTTTTCTGAGAAAACAGCTGCACAGGAACACCAAGAGGAAGGAACACACATTCTACCACCATTGGCAAGGTCACCACAGCCACACGCAGGTGAGGACTTGGAGGGGAACCACCATCCTCTGTGGGTGTAAGTAGACATAGGTGTGCACAATATACCCTCACTCTGGCCAAGAGGCAATGGATAGCACACATGCCCACCACCTAACGGGTACAACTTTCGTCAAACACACATACATACAGTAAAATTGATCCCAGGCAATGCTCACAACCTTTACTTACCCATATAATGGCTGTGTACTCCTAGCATCAGACAGAGTCAAGCCCGAATTAAAACAGTTGTAACTGCTGGACTATCAAAGCAAGTGTTGAACCTGGAACAGGAAAATAAATGGGTAAGAACACAAATGAATGCAGGATACTTTCATACTGCCACTTGCAAATGTATCTAAGGAAAAGGTGTGTGAGTTGTCCAGCAATGACACTGATAAGTGGCAGTCATTGCTTAAGTCAATAGATGCTGGCATTTATCAGCTAATAGGCCTCATGCATCAAAAGTATAGACAATACAAAAAACTTTCCCAAGTCTCTAATTATCTGTACATTCTCAAATGTGGAGCAATAAGCTGCACTGATGTTTCAACAATTTCAAGTTATTATTCACAGCAGTAAAAAAGGCTGTAAGAAAGCAGTACAATTTTAAAAATATCCTCACCAACACATATATACTAAGCACTCACTCAGTCAGCTATGAACCCTGTGCATCAGAAAAATGCATATGTATACCTGAATCTAAAAGACAGGAACAAGGTAATGGCAAAGATCATTTGCACAGGGTGTTGTTGGGGGGCAGGAGGCCAAGGCTGATGCATAAGTAGTGAATGAGTGTGAGTAAGAAAGACAGACAGACAGACAGACAGAAATGTAGCTAATTACCAAATGACCAGTGAGATAGAATGACCTGCAAGTCTCATGAATACCTCATATACCTGTTATGTGTGTGTGTATCTGTATGGGCACTCGATGTGAAATGTGTGTGTGAGTGCCTGTATAAATACAGTCAAGCTCTGTGCTAGCTCTATATGCTAGCATGTCAGACTGGTGTGAGCAATGCATGTTAGAGGTATCAGTTCATTGCTGTCACCCCTGACCATGATAACTGGTTCTGCCAGGAGTTGCACTGGCATGTCCATGCCCATGGTCAGATGTGTTGGTGCTACCTGAACATTAATAATACCTGCTGGTCTCCTCATGACTATGCCCAAGTCCATGACCCAATGGCCTACCACATCTAGGTGTTAACACCTCAACCACTGAAAGAGAAGTGGAGGTAGTGCATTATGGGAGCGAGTTCATGAACAGTCACCATGGGTAACGGCAAATGATGATACTGACCTAAAGCCACATGGATGCTGTTACCCTCACCGCTGATGTTCCATAACAGACAATGTATGTTCCATTGTGTCATTTATCCAATCCACTGAATTGGCCATATGGCAAAGTCAGTCACACATGTCAGCCTGTGCCACATCTAGAACCCTAAGCATGTCCTTGAAGTCCCTAGTGGAACATGTCTGTGCCTCCATGATGGCCCTAAACATACACTGAGTGGCACATAATGACATACCAGGATTAGGTAGAGGTGGACAACAGACCTTATCTGAGTACTCCTACCAACCCTCCTGTGTGGCAGCTCTCAAACACTATGGCTATGACCAAAGTCAACTGGCACTGAAGTTGCAGTAATCACACAACCCTGATCAAGTGTGTCACCCTCAACCTGTCAAATATCTGAGGGCTCAGTTGAATAGGTATGCATAGGCATACTGGCTGTGTCTGAAGGAAATACAGGGTATGGGTGCATCACAAACTCAGTGTCTGATTCAACTTCTGCACCCCCCCAACTGTGTTTCCGTTTGGCCACCATCATCATCAGAGCCTACAGATATGCCATCATCAGGTGATTGGAGTCCTACACTTCCACTGTCATGATCACCTGTGATAATAAGCAACAAACACAGGAATGAAATTACTACTACACTAAATATTAAATCAATTTATATGATAAAGTAAAATTTGTCACAATTGCAGATGCTACAGCAATTAAACACTCAATACACCAACTTCACATATACAGATCATTTATATATCTAAAGAATTATCAATAATAGGCAAATAAACATTTGTTTACCATGTGCAGATGTCTCCAGACTCTGTAGGGAGGATGGTCTTGGAAGAAATTGTATGTTTTTTATTTTTTATATTTTTTCCCTAACAGATGTTTTGTTTTTCAATTGAATTTTACAGGTTATAGGTCACATTAAAGGTGGGAAAAGTTTTGAAATGATTTATTGTGGTTTCATTTTTTTATATCACAAACACCTGGCATTTTATCAGGGGTGTGTAAACGTTTTATATCCACTGTAAATATCACTTAACTAATGTCTTGCTTACATACACATTTGTCAACATTAAGCACTGGAAACACAACTTTTCATTTAGTAAAACTGAAGGTTATGTGGTTCCCCCACATCCCCCACACACACAAACCAGTGTTTGCAAGGTCTATATTAATTCATTGAAAACTACTTCCAGTGAACGTCCTTTCAATGAACACAAACCAGCAAAAGGCTGTTCATTGAAGGTTCACTTCAGCAAACATTTTACTAAGGGAAGATAATTACTTGTCCCACACAATGACCATAACACAATCTACATTATATCAAACCCACCAGGATAGGAGGCTACCCCCACTCCCCAATGTGGGAGCATGCACCCCCACACCCCCGTACTTAGTACTTATAGATATATACATATATATTTATATATATATATATATATATATATATATATATATATATATATATATATATATATATATAAACTCCAAGATTGCATTACAGTGAGGAAAAGGGTACATTTCCTAATGCTTGTCAACTAACTCTCTTCCCTTAGAAAAAGTTCACTGCAGTGAACATTCAATGAACAGCTGTTCACTGGTTTGTGTTTGATGAACAGCCATTCACTGGAATTAGTTTTTGACAAATTAATATAGACCTATGTTTGTCCAAACCAAGGATTACCACTTAAGTAATGTATTATGTTTCCCACTTAAATATCAGAATGCCTACACATTTTCAGTAGAAAAGCACTTGAAACACATTTTGGTTCTTGCAACACACAATAGTAGGTAGCACCCCCACCCCCAAACAACAAACAAATGATGGTGCATACAAACCAAGGAATACCACAGAATTAATTGTATATACAATTTCCACACAATTATCAGGATGTGAACACAGTTACAACAGAAAAGTCAATTTATGAATTGTAGTCACTTCTCACTGTGCCCACCACTCCCCTGGAGGTGGCTCTGGGTCACCTCAGAAGTATAATGCCTGTGTCAGTGACATGTATATTACATTTCCCTCCAATAGCATAGAATATTGCCAGATCAAATTTTAAAAATAATAGTTGAGATAAAAGTTTATAACCTGTCTAGCCCAAAATGTAAATGCCTGACAAAAATGTCTGTGCTAGCAGTGAAATATAACAAGTGCATACAGATAAAAGTTCTATTTTTCCCTGGATATATAAATAGATATGTAACAGTTTACAAAATCTGGAATATATTTGAATAACACAAGCATACCTTAGCCAAATTAGAAGCCTTCTCTACAGATAAACCAGCTTCAAAGGAATGTCACACTTCTGTTTGTTCAAATATATAAGTCTCTTCACCTTCAGGTTCCCTAGCTACATGGTTACCTTTTTATAGTGTAGATTTAGCCCTCTGAGTAAAGTGAATATGCAAATGAGGTGTGACCTCATTAGAACTGCTGAATACCAAATCTTTGACTTTGTGTAGCAGATGTAAACATAGTGTAGGCTCTACACCACTGTTTGTCACTAATGACTTGCAACTGTGAATGATTAATGTGAGAGAGAAGGAAAACAGAACAGTAATTCAGACAGCTTTCCCCACAGTAGGTGTGTCATTGAGGATACACTTCCAAAGTGTGGAACTAACTTCAGTAAGTTTTTAAATTAAACAATACAGCACACATTTATCAGTTTTGCTCAATAATAGCCAAGCTCTCCTGCCAGTGCTGAAAAAATGTTTTTCACTGTCATGTATTTTATCATACAGTTAAAGCAGAATGATATACAATGCACTATAGAATGCATGTCTGAGATTACAGTAGAGATAAGGGAAGAATGAACACAATACATAGAGAAGAGAGAACTGCACTTGTGCAAACATATTAATAAATGGTTGTGTGATCACATACTGCACTAAATATGTAAGTCACTCATGAACTACCAAATGAAAATGTACAAGTGTATGTCCTGTTGAGGAAATTTGAATAACTTGTATGCATATGGTTTGACTGTTACTGCAAAGCTGTGTCTGTGGCAAAGAGAGATAACACACTCCCACAGTGTTTTGTAATTTCATTAGTATGATAGTTCAAATCTAGAGTACTGTAATTCTTTAATATTTGTTAAATGTTTTTTTCTTTTTTTGTGTGTATGTTATTAATATTTGAGCAGCATGCAGCTTAGCAGAAACATGATGGAGCACATAAATATTTAAAAATTGTCACTTAACTTTGATAACGCAATCATGCTTAGCAGCATTGCATGGTGGTCAGCACCTAGGATAATAATGACAGCATAAATTACACCTGTGAACCAAATGTGTGAGTAGCACACCTTGTAAAGATGTTGAGCCCACAGTAAATAAGATAGGTAGACCGTGGTTCAAGTTCCACATTTTTTTGTTAATGATAAACGATTATAAATATTCTTTACAATAATTATGTATATTAGCTTTTGTTTGTAATATTTATGCGTTGCTCACCATTGCACAGAGAGGGTTCACTGCTGCAGTCAAAAAAGAAACAGTTACTTGCAAAAATGAAGCATTGTTACTTGTTTTGCCTTCTTTTGCACAAACACACTAAGTGGCATTGCACGGCAGTCTGGACAGTACTGAGTGCAAAAAAATACACCTACTGCCTAGCTTTCCATGTGGCAACAGATATATGTTTATGGCCAAAACACAAGTGAGCTAGGGTTCTAATCCAGCACACTCAATTTTTTTAAATGGTGTCCCACTGTAATTTATTTCAAAAATAACAATATAAAAATAATTATATATAGCAATAACTATGTTGATTGAGCATACACATGATATATGAATTATGTGTGTAACTGGGGGTATCATGACATTTGTGGGTCTGTAATTACATTTTTTTTCTGAGCTGGCATAGACTTCATACTTTACTGACAGTCATCTACATAACTGACATAATAGAAGTACAGTTGTAAAACAGAATGTATTGTGAGGTCTGACCCAGAACTCAGAAACCTACTCTGAAAGCACTACAAGTATATGCATTTCCAATATATTGTCACACATTATTCCTATATCACTCATGAGAATCCATACACCAGGACGTTGTCAGGTCACATACATACATGGTTAATTGAAGAGTAGCACCATTCACTCTTTAATGTGTCCATATAATTAATGACCAGGCTTGATAAGCACTTCTCTGTGGCAATGAGGAAAAATACCTATATGGAAGTATATGTACTCTTTGCTTTACATAGGTTTGAATCCCACATTATATAAATTACTTTTATCAGTGTGTAAGTCCCAACAGTGTATGTGTCAAGTCATACAATGGATCCCCCCAATTCAGGTCTTAAAAGTCAAGTCATTTAACATAACAGTCTTGACCGTTGGACAAACTTTATCAGGTACAGCAGCAGGCAAGCCATAAATTAATACCAACTGTCACATTGCCCTTCCTGTTCCATAAACTGGCTTCCCCTTTGCCAATGTTGCTGTCTATGCACCATCACACAAATGCAACTGGCATGGTTGTGCAGGTTTGTGCACTGGCTATAAAATGTGATATCAGAAATTGGCATGAAAACACTTTAACTGTTGTTTGATGATGTGTGCAGACATGGCAGGAGCTGAGAAGGATGATGCCCAATTTAGGGCTCAAAGATGGGGTGTGTAGGAGTTGAGAATATTCATTACACTCCTTGTAAAGCGCTACAGCTGTAAGCTGCTACAGGGGGACTATACCAGGTCTCAGTATAAGTCTGTGTTTTGGAACAGACTAACCAAGGCTGTTTCTAGTGCGACTGGCATTCTACACACTGGACAGCAATGCAGGAATCATTATAGCGACCAGAAATGCTGGATGAGTTTAGGACTGATGATATCCCATGGTTGGGTAAGTACACAGATAAAGCAACATTAACTGATGTAGAAAGCTGGAGATAGCCAAGACTGGTATGCATAATGCTTTCATGTCTCTTTTTCTCTCCTTCTTCATTTTGCATCTGCTCAGTAGATATCAGAGAACAGGGAGGCACATGCTGAATGATTAGAAAGACTCAGAGAAGCAAAGGGTATGTGAGCATAAGTGAACATGATTTTATTAAAATTATTGCTCTTCCATACATTACTAGTGACTTAAGAATGCATATCTTAACTGTAAAAGCAATCACACATGCTTTATTCTGTAGCTGAATATCATTGCAGGGTGCAAGTATAATAGTGTATTCCGATTTCGTGGGTTCAACTTTCACTAGTAATAAATACATTCTAATTACAAAAATATCATTATTTAATATTAATTTCATCAAAATTGGCATAAATGCCAAATTGTTAATCTGTATTATCCTTAAAAGCATATATGCAATACATGCATTTTGCAAGGAGTATTTGTTAAAATTCACAATCCAAGTTTTGATTTTGAAAGATCTATAGCTAATATAATAGTAAAAGTATATTTAATTGTAATAAAGAATGTATGTCACATATAAAGGTTCTAATCATTTTTTTTCCTCTCACCCCACCCCTTATCTCTCTTTTTTATATGTGTAATCACGCCACTGTGATGTCATACTTTTCTGCCAACAAACTAAATGATTTTCAGCACAGGGAGATAGACAAACTGCTGTGTCTCAGCCTGCCATTCTTACACCGGCTGCCAACCAACACCCAGCACATCTGGGACGTAACTTGGCAGTACTGCCTCTGCAGCCCCTGCACTATCTGGGTCATCAACATCAAGTAGCATTGCCCTGGCAGCTGGTAAATTGGTACCATTCCAGAGTAATGGTGGAGGTGGGGATTATGCCACCCACCAGGAGCTGCCAGGGATGGTGCATGAGGTATTTGAAAATAATATTGCTGCCTCAGCCATCTGGAGAAGTCGCTTGTGAAAGGGGACAGTGATGACAGTTCTGAAGGTGAGGACTAGATTACCACTGCCCCATGTTTGACAGGCATATGCATCCGATGTCCCCTTCCTATAGCCAATCATGGTGTCCCCCAAAATTTTGTGTCCATCACTATGCCTGTGTCTGTCTTGCTTGTCTGGTTTGTCTGTACCTGCTTCCTCACCTACCCCATCTACCTGAACCTGACATTCCTATGTCCCTTCCCCAACATTCCTTTCTTTTTGAAATTCACAACAAAAAATGAATACCTGTCACAGAAAAAAAAATTGTCCCATACACAACACTCCACTTCACATATGTGTCTTCTTGACATACATGATTTGGTCCAATTGACTATACAACATGATTGTATTGCATTGTTGTCAACCATCTGTATTATGGCGATAGTCCAAATTCATCCAATTTTCTATCGATGTCCACAATACACTGTTAAATAAGTGGATAGCAATGATTCTTTCCTAATTTCCTTATGTAAATTCCTATATTGCTTCCGCTTGTTCTTCACTCTGCTTGCTCCACATTTTACCACTTTCATATCTCACCTTTAATCTGGTCCATGATTAGAATCACACACATCAGGCATGGCAGAAATGCCTCCTAATAAAGCCCTTCAATTTTTGTCCTCTGTATTTGCATGGAGTTTGACATCATGCACCAATACCAAGCAATGGTGAATGGCTCTTCATATCCAATGCCAAAATCTAATGAGTTTGAATGATGAGTTTTTGTCATTGGCTGCACTAGCCATTTACCTCCATGCAATGTTGCTTAAACACACTGCATTAAAGGAACACTAAAGCAGAGTAAAGGCAGTATTTTGATTTACTCTGATTTAGACTGATGAATGTAGAAAAATGAAAATCCCTATGTGGAGGGTTGACATAAATCACTTGACTGCTGTTTATTTTTATACAGTACTTCACTGTAGTCATTGGTTCTCACATTTGCAGGAATTATCACATTTACTTATGTAATGCCATCCTGACACCATGCGTGAAAAATAAACTGAGCTGATTTCAAACCCTGTGCCATTTGTTCTCTGAACATGAGCTCACTGCTTTACACCTGCTGCCACAGGGAATGTTAGGAATCAGGTGGACTGTTTTATGCACTCACTACTGTCCAAAGTGCTAACAGCTGCCCCTCACCACTTACCCTATTTGCACAAAGAAAGGCAAACCAATAGAAATATTAGCATTTTTCCATTTAAGGAGAGAACTACATTTGCTCATCTCTCTCAGTAAACAGGGAAAGTAATAGCAGCAGTTCTTAATGCCATAAAAGGTATGAGACAATATTTACAATATAAACTACAGTATGAACAGCATAGTACCTGGCAGCTATTTCTCTCATAGCATATATGCAGAACTATGTCTCAGTTTCAAGTCATATTCATTAAATGTGAATCTGTCATGGACAAACACTTTGCCATCGTTCACATAAATCAGTTTCTCGGCGATGTGCTATGTAAAGAGCTGTCTGGCATGTATTACTATGTTTATTGCCCAGTTACTCTTCATCCCATACAAATGAATTTAAAAACACAACAAAAGGGAATATACTTGTTAGTCACTGAACACATATTTACTCAGAATCATGTGTGTCCTATACCCATGCACTTGAAAATGGATATGTCAGTAATAGGTCTAATGTCACCTACAATACAGAAATAAAGACCACAGCTGTATTGTTAAATTTGTTAAAGCTTTACACTGACAATACCAAAAGAAAAATAGAGCAATTCCACCAAGGCACGACTCCACTGGTATTTTCCACATGAACAAGCTTTATTGAAACACACTTTCTTCAGAATAGAACCATAAACGCTGTTATCACTACAGATGCGTTTTCGTCCTCTAATGACTTCCTCAGATGAAACAGAAATGCATACCTTTTACAATTCTTCCCCTAAAATACCCTCCACTTAATTAATACTGCTATCCAATTGGTGTTTATTCTTAATGTTGTCACATGTACTTAATAGATGTTCAGCCCTATAAAACTTTTTTTAAAATTCCTTTAAAACAGTCCTTTAAAACAGTTCTAAACACATACATACATATATAATATATAAATATCAAAATATACTGACAATAGACATTGTGACTGACTGATACATGTCCTACCATAGACATCAATTTATCACAAAATGAGCACTCATACATCAACATTTGCATTCATGCATTCATACTGTTTACAAACTGTGTGTGTGTGTGTGTGTGTGTGTGTGTGTGTGTGTGTGTGTGTGTGTGTGTGTGTGTGTGTGTATTTGTGTATTATGCATACAACATGTTGAGAAATAGGTACATGTGTGTCTCAGTTCAGCAACATGCATTCATGACAGCTAGCATATAGGTTAAGAAGCTGACTTTTTAAGTATTTTTGCACATTGCAAGTACAAAAGAAAATGCAAAGTCAACACTTTGCACACCAATCTCATAGCAGCATATGTTACCTGCAGCATTAAATGATTATGTCAACCTCTATAAAGACCACTATGACAAGGAAAAAAAACAGACTTCAGTGATTGTGAAAATGTTAACTGCTGTGTTCTTCAGCTTGAATAAATAGGTAGGGGTTCAAATTGAACACAAGACAAATTGTGTGTGTGTGCATGTGTAACTGTGTATGTACATAAATCCACTAGTAAAGTACCTTAGGAATGGAGAACCACGAGATGTGTATGTGCATTGTCAGAAGAGCATGACTTTGTGTCCTACTATCATCACTCAAGTCTCATGAAGAATAAAGTTTTCCAGACATACATGACTACAGATCAAGTTCAAACAGCCTTCCAACATCTTCTTCCCAACATACACTGATGATGTCATCTGCTATAAAATGTTCTGTGACAGTACAAAAGTCCGACTTGTGCCATGGTGTTTGTAATAACTATGTAACTAGTTAGGTAGGGGTTCTAATCTTACTGCAGTCAGTGTGTGTGTGTGTGTGTGTGTGTGTGTGTGTGTGTGTGTGTGTGTGTGTGTGTGTGTGTGTGTGTGTGTGTGTGCATAATCAAAAGAGCATGACTTTGTGCCCTACTGACATCACTCAGGTCTCATTGAGAAAGAAAGCTTTACATTCATGCATGACTACACAGCAAGTTCATACAGCCCTCCCAACATACAGCAATGATACCATCTCCTATAAAGTGTTCTGCAAGAATATGAAGTCAAATTTGTGCCATGGTGCTTGTGTTAAGTACTGTGTTTTTTAGTTTGTGTAAGTAGTTAGGTAGGGGTTCTAATCTCACTGCAGTCAGCTTGTCTATGTATGTGTCTGCATAATTAAAACAGCGTGACTCTGTGTCCTACTGGCATTACTCAGGTGTCATTGAGAAAAAAGTTTTACATTTGTACATGGTACAGCAAGTTCAAACAGCCATCCCAACATCTTCTTCCCAACATAGACTGATGATGTTGTAACAATGTGAGGTATTGCCAGCTGTGCCAGGAGATGTAGGGCAGTGGATGTGTAACATATGCCGGCATAGCTAGTTGGAGTTTTGTAAAGAATTATATGTTGTTTGTATATCAAACTGAGTTGTACAGGTACTTGTGTTGAAAATGCATTTGTAAAGCTGCTTGTGTTAAACAAAATGTACCAACAGTGGGTCCTGTTGGATAGAAAAAAGAAATACACCTGTATGTCAGACTGTGTCATAACTTTTGAAAATAATGTTACAACATGGGACACTGGAAGAGAAGAGGTTAAGCTCAGCCCCAACTAACTTTTAGAAAAATATCCTGAAATTAAAATACTTAATTTAGACCATAAATATTGTATCCAACAGGTCTCAATGCAGTCAGAGACAAAAAATATGTACTAGGAAGCCTTCTATATTGTCCTTGGGAGAGAACTAATTGCTACTCTGGAAGGGTGGAAGTTTGAAATTCTTTTATAACTTCCAGAAGCTGCAACACATCTTAGCAAAGGTTTATCTGTGTGTATGGTAACACATATGTGCGAGATTCTGGTTCAGTTTCTAGTAAAGGAGAGTAGTATGGGAAACAGAAGTCAGGTGACCAAACTTCCCACCCCTTAAATAAGGCTACTAATGCTAAAAAGTTCCACCAAATTGTACTGTTAAAGTTGCTGTCTGTGTTTAAAAACAGAACATAGTTTAGAATTGAAAGCAAGTACAATAGCAAGAAAAAAAGCATCTTACTGTTGCTGTCTTTGTTTAAAAACAGAACATAGATTAGAATTTAAAGCAAGTACTGTATACTGCTGGCCTGGGTCTAAAGGCACCTTTTAGGCTGTCCCCCACAGTAATTTGTCTCCCTCCATATTGTCAAAATTAGCTAGTTTGCCCCCAGTATCTTCTTTCTTACACCTAAAATAATACCCTGAAAACAGAAATTTCACTCTGCTCTCCCTCACATAGCCCTGAAAAGTATACCCTACAGCTATAAAATTAACTAAGTGTATAAAATACAGCTTAAACATAATCTATAAATTGGTGCAAAAAAAATTTAAAAATACAGCCAAACATACAAGCATACATACCAAAAGCCTAAGGAAATACTTGGAGTCAGTGTTAGCCCTGCTCTGCTCCCTTCCCTGCCCCCAATTCCCACCCACCACCACTAGTGCTACATGTAACCTAAATTTAGCCACTCTGCTCATGCTAAAAACCATCAGTGCCTCATACATCACTGAGCAGCCCTCCCCATTAACCCATTTCTTTCTCTTCCATTCTTCCATACCCTGTTAGCACACTCAACCATCAAAATTGTCCCCCTAACAAAATGCGAACAAGTAAAAAAATACTAATTACCCTACTGCCTATACTATTTCTATTTTACCATCTTACTGCCTATGAACAAACACTTGACCATGGTATTCACTACCCAAATGGTCAAACCGCCACCCATGTCTTCACACATAACACCAAACACTTCACAATCCCCAGCACACCAAATCTACCACTCTCAACAAAATATCACCCCTGTAAAGCCACAAAACATAATCCTAAAGACAAAAGCTATATAAAACTTATAAACAAACTCCTAAAGCTTAGAGTATCTTGTCACTATAACCTTAAAACACATAGGGACATCCATCCCAACCCTGGCCCACCCACACCCAATAACCTTCAGTCCCCTAACACAACCCCCACAGTCAAGATTCACTTTTCTACTCCTACTAGTTCCCTCCTAGCATTTCACCTAAATATTAGAAGTATTAACAATAAGATTCCCAACCTACATGCCCTCCTAGCATCCCACTCCCAAGACATTATGCGTCTTACGGAAACCTGGCTAAAACCTAGTACTACTGATAATGAGATACTACCTCCAGGATATAATACTCACCAGTTAGACCGTACTACAAGGAAAGGAAGTGGGATAGCAATCCTTTACAAAAATAATCTAACTGTTAATAGAGACACCATTCAACTACCCCAATTCAATAAAGCAGAACTCCTCATAAACAAACTACAGATTAACCAGAACAAATGCTTGAACATCATCTGTACTTACATTCCGCCAGGCAACAACTTAAATACCCTAAAGGATATCCTATACTGGTTATCCACAACTATCCCCAAGAAACCATAGTTCCTGGTTATTTCAATACCAACTGGCACCCCTGCTCCTCTGAACCCCACTTGCCCCTATTAACTTATCTGGGTTTAAACAGACCATAACCTCTCCCACTAGGATAAACAAACCGACCAACAGGGAAAGTATCCTAGACTGGATCCTTATTAATAACCAACCCCAGCAATACACAGCTGGCACTCTCTTACTAACCTATATCATAAAACATAAGGCAGGAAACCCTCACCAGACCAAATATAAAGCACTTAGAAACAGGATAAACTTTGACACTGCTAAATTCCTAAATGAACTAAAAGCAGTTGACTGGTCAAAACTAAAACATCTACTATTAGAAGAGGCTATAGCTCACTTTAACATTAAATTCCAAAGTATCCTTGATTCCCATGCTCCAGCACATACAATAAAATCTAGATCAAACACAGCACCATGGCTCACAAAAGATACCAAATCTAAAATCAAAACTAGAAACAGAGTCTGGGCCAGCTGGAGAACAACTAAAGCCCCACTTGAACATGTAAAATATCATCAACTCAGGAATGACACAAAAAAATCTATTTTACTAGATAAAAAAACTTCTACCAAAATCTCCTACAAAAACACCAAAACAACCCTCAAAAGTTCTGGGCAGGCTTAAATCAACTACTTCATCCAGGTCATTCTACCACGCCAACCCCTGCTAACCACACCCATAGTTCCCTGGGTCTATATTATGAAATCACACACTCAGAAGAGCAAACAACACATAATCGACCCCATGTAAGTGAAAGCTTACAATGTCAAAACCTCAGAACAGCAATTTTTTCCAAGGGAAAAAAATCACTGTTCCGAGAAAAAAAAAACTATAAAACATTACATAAGCCCTCCACACTCCCCTACTTAAATATACCAACTCTGAGATTGCACTACAGTGCCAAAAAGGCAAAGTAGCGAAAGTGGCCAAACTAATTCTTAAAGAATTTGCTGAAAAGCCGCTTTGCTATTTTGCTTTTCATGTTTTTCAGTTCGACAAAGATGCACTCGACAACCTGCATCTGTGACAGCATAATAGGGAGCCTAGTTCCCCAGAGACCATAGCTGGTGCTTATAATAACTTTTTCACTGAATCAATCCAATCCCTAGCAAATCAACTAAACCCCACAAACTTAAAACACACCCCTAATCTACCCACTAATCACCCCAATTTAGCTTCCAAATGATATCCACTAGTATTATCAAAACACTTATTAAAAAACTAAAACCTACCACCCTCGCTGCTGACCTACTCCATGCAGAGTAACTACAAATAGCTGCAGATGCCATTGCATATCCCATATCTATCCTTATCAACAGAACCTTATCCAAAAGTGCTACCCCCTCCCTCTGGAAAATATCCCATGTCATCCCACTCCATAAAGATGGTAGTTCTACAGACATATCCAACTATAGACCCATTGCCATTCTTTCCCCACTAGCCAAAATAATGGAGGAAATGTGTACACAAGCAACTAATGCAATACCTTACACAGAATAACTTACTATCCAACTCCCAGCATGGTTTCAGGCCATACCATAGCACCAACTCAGCCCTCCTTTCCTTTACTAATGCCATAAATGAAAACAGGAATGACAATAGGTTATCCTCCACCCTCTTTCATGACCTATTAAAAGCCTTTTACATGGTCAACTATGAACTTCTCATTCTTTCTCTAAAATCTATTTCCCTCAATAAGCACGCAATCTAGTGGTTCCAGTCTTACCTGACTGGTAGGCAACAGGCGGTACTATGGCAGGGCAAACTCTCCAGCCAGCTACCTCTCACACTTGGTGTCCCTCAAGGCTCCATACTAGGTCCACTACTCTTCTCTATTTTTATCAACATCCTTCACACTGGTATCCCTAAAGCTACCTGTATTCAATATGCAGATGATTCTACTCTGATCTGCTCAGCCACCTCCCCATCCAAACTGCAAATCCTAACCCAAAATACATTTAACACTATTGAGAACTGGCTCACCAACCAATGCCTACTGCTGAACCCCAATAAAACTAAACTTCTACTCTTCACCCCCACTAGTAGATCTGCCACACTTTCATTCTCTGTCATGTCTAACAATGGTACCACTATCTCCCCAGATCAACACACCAAAGTTCTAGGGGTTATCATAAACAATAATCTCAAATTTGACCTACAGGTCAACAAAACCATACAGACCATCAATAAGAAGCTTGGATCACTGTATAGAAACAAGACATTTTTAACTCCACTGGCTAGGACTGCAATTGCCCGGTCACACCTACTCTCTACTCTTTATATGTCTCGCCTGTACTCTCAAACCTCAACAAATCCAAACAAGGTAAGCTGTCCCATAGCTACAACCATATTGCCAGATTCGCCACTGGCTCCACCTATAGAACCCACCACTGCCAGAACCTGAAACAACTAGAGTGGCTAGAACTGCCCAGCTTAATTCAATTCAATCAGCTCTTAATAGCGCACAAAATTATGTACCACCCTGAGGATACCCCCTCATGTATAAATATTATTAAGCCATATAGCAACCTGAGATCCCTATGGTCAGCTAACAAACTACTGGTCCAAACCCACAAAGCTAATAACTCTGCTGGTGAATCCCTGTTTGCCAACTTTGTTGGCAAAACCTGGAATTCATTGCCAAACTATATATCCCTACAATCCTCCAAAAGTGTCTCTTAAAAAAAACCTCAAACAGTATTTCAAAGTGCACTGGCTTTGCCCATGTACCAACCCTGATTAAGTTATAAACTGAAAGCATAATCTGTAAATATCCTAACATGCAACTACGTCCCCAAGCTCTATATCCAATCTGACTTCTCTTGCTTTTAATTGTGTCTGTCCATGAGAATTGTGAGTCCCTACTAGGGAACACTACTAAACCATTGTACATAATCACTTTGTTTTATATTTTCTAATGTTATCTAACTTCTTATGTAACCTATGTAAGTTTGTCTATTTGGAGCTTTTCTCCCCAGGCCTTCGCTGAAAATGGACATGTATCCAGTCAGACTATCCAAGTAAACAAATGTAAAATAAATAAATAAATAAAAAATGTGATGTCATTCTGTAATCCAGCACAACAAATGACATTTTAATACTAGATGAGACTGAAGACTCAGAGCAGTCTGTTTTTGAAACCTGACAAGAAGACAACTCACCTACTTCATCTTGCCTTGCTATAGTAAGTAACCAGGGAATAGTAGTTCTTTAGCTCAGTCAGGAAAATATAGTAAGATTAGTTAAGTACTGGTTTTCTGTATCTGTGTGAATCTATCCATCTGTGATATTTTTAATATTTACCGTGATTGAAACCCTGGTGTTTATTGTAAATAGATATTTAGTATTTTCATATTATTTTGTTAATTATTATTAAAGATACTTAAACTTTTCATTGTAGCTGGTCCTTTAGAGAATACTTAAAACTTTGAGAGTACTTGTATGTATTTGGTGACCCTGTAGCCACTACTGAAAGCCTTACTGCACTGGTCAAACACTACCATTTGTATTAGCATTAATTTCACTCAATATAACTGGGTTCCCTTATAAGAGCCTTAGAGTAACTGGCTTTTAATTGTCTGATGGCAGTAACCACCTTATAGCTGAGCAGAGGGGGCTAGTATATCTGTACCAGCCTTTTCTAGGTGTGTGTGTGTGTGTATGTGTGTGTGTGTGTGTGTGTGTGTGTGTGTGTGTGTGTGTGTGTGTGTGTGTGTGTGTGTGTGTGTGTGTGTGTGTGTGTGTGTGTGTGTGTGAAAATCAAATCTCAAAGAGTGTGTGTGTCAGCTACTTGGAGCAGGGATACAGAGCACTGGTTTCACAGAGGGAGTAGTGGAGGACTTGGCTTGTACACTCCGTTGAGCACTCAGGTCAACAGCTGTGCCAGTGAGGAGTCTTATTGGGTGCCTGGAGAGAGAGAGGGGAATCCAGACCCCAGACTGAGTGTGTTCCCTGTATGAACTTAAAGGCAATTGTGTTTGATGCAGAGAGATACATCTGGAAATACTGTGTGTATATATTTTTGATCTAAATAAATGTCTCTCACTGGTGTCAGTGGTAAGGATTTAGGCTCCTTGATCCAGAGGAGGGGACATCACAGATGCCATCTGCTGTAAAGTGTTGTCTGATGCTTTGACAGTCAGACTTGCACTGTGGCATTTGTGTAAAGTACTGTATTCTGTAGATAGCTAGGTAGGGGTTTTAGTCTCACTGCAGTCAACTGGTGCATGTGTGTGTGTATTTGTATTTAGTTGCCTCACATTCTGGAGACCATTATAGAACAGCGTGTGAAACAGTCCTACTACCTTCTTTTTCTCAACACACACTGATGATGTCATCTACTATAAAGTGTTGTATGACAGTATGACAGTTAGACTTGTGTGTGGCATTTGAGTTAGGTACTGTGTTCTGTATAAAGTTAGGTAAGGGTTCTAATCTCATTGTGGGCAACTTGTGTGTGTATGTTTATTCTACTATCAGTCTGGAGACAATTTTAAAACTGCATATGAGACTATAGTTATGTCACACACTCCTGTCCACATCTTACTATAAACAGACACTTATGATGTGATCTCTAAAGTTCACTCTGACAGAATTACACTCAGACATCTGCATTGACATGAGAGTGAGCCACTGTGTTCTCTACCTTGTGTAGTTAGATAGTTTGTGGTTTTAATCTCACACCAGACTACATGTGTCTGTGTTCATTCAAATATGAGTGAGTAGTCAATTTTACACCAAGATATGAATCCACATCTATGTGACACAGCCCTCTCAAAGTTTTTTTTCTCTGTATACACTGATGCTGTAATCCTCTATAAAGTGCACTGCACCAAAGTAAAGTCAGTCATCTGTAGTGGTGTTACTGTTACATTGTATGGAATCAATTTATATTCTTGCACAGGCCTAATGTTTACATTTGATTACATTCAACTGGTGTGTGTGTGTGTGTGTGTGTGTGTGTGTGTGTGTGTGTGTGTGTGTGTGTGTGTGTGTGTGTGTGTGTGTGTGGTATATTGCTGCCTGTATATGATCTTTTGAATCTCTTTTTATTTGAATCACACATAGGAAAACCTTTAACATAGTCCCATGAGTCCAAGATACCCTAATTCCCAGTGGCAATATGATATGCTTCTTGCAAAACCATGGATGATGTGATCATCTCATGTATACATACATAGATTATAAAGCACAGGTCTTCCAGGACCCTCTGAAAGCCATCTGCAGACCACTGGATATGTGACTGCTAATTCTGTCTTTGGGTGGTGCATGTGTCACATATGGATAGAGGCAGTATGCAATACAATCCCACATGTACGCACATATGCACATAACCCTACTATCTACCATCATATAGCTAAGTCGATTTTGGCTTACATGCTATACTAATGGCTAGAATTTTATATGATGTTGGCTGTTAGCCTACTAATGTCCTATGACCCTATGAAGATTGCACATATCAATGTTGCTGTCATCTACATGTGCTGTGTTGAGCTGTGGAAGTGCGATAGCCCTACAATAATGTATTCCAATTGGTGTTTTGAGGTAATGTATAGATGGAGACTGCTGCCATTTTATTACATGTTCCTTCCATAACAGCTGTAGTAATATGCCTCTTGAGGACTGTTGGCATGGGATGATGCTATGTATACTGTTGCCTTAGTATGGCATGTGTTCTTGTGGTGGAGTATATTAACATTCTACACATTTCTCATTCAACCATCACAGTGACACTTGCAGTATGACACATGTGTACATGTGTATACCTACCATCATGAACTGCTATGTGACCTACAGCAATATTACATTATACTGATTACATGGCCACATGCACCTTTTTCATCCACATATTGCAATGTTGTTATATACACAAACATATAACCACATCAGATTCACTTGCAACTTTGGAGAATTCATTGTATGCACAATTGTGTTCCTATTCACAAGGGAATTATTCAGGTGTTGAACAGCAGCATTGTGTGACTGTCAACATTTGTGTCATTAACTGTTCCGCATACAGCACATCCAATTCATTTGTAATCTGCCCAAATATGGTATCCAAGCCCTCACACACACCTTTCCAATTCCATTGCGTGTCATGCGATGAATACCAAAGGTTGTATCTGGATGTGTAGTCACAAATCTTTTGTTAAATAAGTACAAAATCTTAAGGGGAACACACAGCTATGCACACGTATGGTTGTGGACGATACTACCAATACTTGACTGGAGGCAATAGATAACCTGCTAGCTGACAAATTAGGATCAAACTTCATCCCCCTGACCTCACTGCTCATCACATAATGTATACATACAAACATTATACAGCATATTTTCTCAAGAGAGCAGCTCATCTGTGCACTCTCTAAGGCATAAACATGGCATCAGTGAGCCCTGACAACATCCCATGTTACCTTATCAATAATTTAAAACATGTCCTAGCAGACACAGTTGGATCCCTACTTAACCACAGCCTCCAGACAGGCTATTGTCTGGCAAAATGGTGGAAAGCAACAGTCATCTATCTAAACGGGGGGGGGGACTATCACCTGGCACAGGTAATTATAGACCCATAACCCTGACTAGCCTCATCTGTAAGCCAATGGAAAGAATCATTATGGACCTTGTCAACAAGGACATATGTAAACTCCTGACTGTGTAACCAACACATTTTTTTCTTTCTTAAATCTTGTTTACTTCTTCTAGAAGGTCACCAAGGTCATGGTTAAGGAACAAAATGTGCTTCCTGCCTAACCTGACCTGGCCAAGGCATTTGATACAATTCCATATAGGAAGGCATTACAGAGAAACTGTCTCAACTGGCCATAAACCAGTACATCACCAAGTGGGTAGCACAACAGATGACCAACAGGACACATACTGTCAAAGTGTGTGAATTCACCTCTAGCAAGAGGCCAGTGAACAGTGCAGTACTACAGGGTTCCATGCTAAGCCCTTTCCAGTTTAGTATTTAATTCACAGAAGTCATGGCAAACTTAGGCAACCTTTGTCCAACCAAATTTGCAGATGACTGCAAATTGTGGACAACCCTTGAATCTAGTAATGGCATTGATGCACTGCAGAAAGTATTAACTCCCACAAACGATTGGTGTCAGAGCCATGGAGGAACAGTAAAAAGTCCAAAAAAACATTATTATTCCATTTTGTTAAGCAAATACCCAAGCTAATTACAATATATACAGCACACCCCAATGAGTAGATCCAGTGGTACATGATATGGGTACTCAGGTAGACAGTAATTGGAAGTTCAACCACCATGTGTCCACAGTGGTGACAAATCCCTTCTATGTGCCACAACTCATAAGTATAGGCATGTCATCCAGATCAAAGGACTGCATAATTCCACTGTACTTGGCCCTCATCACAGCAATATTGGAGGTCAATGCACCCTTTTAGATGTAACTCATCACACATCTGCAGTGGCAGCAACACCAGAGATTTTGCACAGTGAAGATACAGGATGTAAAAGACAAGTCCTACATGGACAGATTGATATTACTGTGTTATGTCCCCTACAGACTACTAATGTCTGATTTGTGTCTGCCCTACAGGGCATTCTACAATCCAGCCCTGATGAAAATACTCTCTGGAACAACTTGTCATTCATATTAATAAAAGGCCTTTCCTGACCCTATTCAAGTGCAAACTACGTCAATGAATAGTTAACAGCAATTGTACTCATGGTGTTACACCCAAGTTCCTTATGGATACAGGCAGCTGGTGTTCGATAACATAGCAAAGGCTCATAAATGTGTGAACTTTGTTCACATAGCTATTTAAAATTGTGAAACTCATGTTAAATATGGCTAGGATTTTATGTCATCTTGGAACAATAGCTTAGTACTTCCCTGTAAAACTATGAAACTATGAAGTCCAACTGTATCCTAGGTACAGCTATATTGTGACTGTACATTGTCACAGAAGTAATAGTACATCTCATCAGTATTACCACTTCATAGTTTGCATGAAGACATTTGCATGCATGTCAGGATTTCATGCCATTATAACATTTTCACTGACAATGCCAGGGGAAGTGGACAGCCACGGTGGTGCAGTGGTTAGCATTGTCTCCTCACAGCAAGAGGTTCTCTGGTTTGATCATCAGCTGGGGTGCCTTCTGTGTGGAGTCTGCATGTGCTCCCTGTGGTCACGTGGGTTTCCTCTGGGTGCTCTGGTTTCCTCCCACATCCCAAAGACATGCTGTAGATAGATTAGACACTCCAAATTGGCCCTAGGTGTGAGTGTGTGCATGTGTGTGCCTTCCATGGAAGGTTGGGCACTGGGCTGGCAACTTGACATCGTAAAACTCCACTGCCAATCATGAGCAGACAGGTGATCCATTGTGGCGACCCCTAACCAGGAAAAAGCCGAAAGAAGAAGAAGAAGACTGGCAATGCCAGGGGAACAGTTATCATGAGGCACATGTCTCGAGGTCTGACATGCACTTCTACAGTGTGCTCCATGCATTGTTTGGTATGTGAACAATATCACATTGACAACTTTCTCACTCATTGATGCTGGACTTTGCACTGCTGTAATTTCTGTGCACATGGGCATGGCTGATGTATTACCATCAGTCTCACATACTGCTGTACCATTCATTATAACACACCACTTCTAAATTCAATTCTCCATTGTAGATGCTTCAGACAATATCCATTGCTATTACATGTGGCACATGGATGCAATACCCAGCTGTGTATAGGGAATCCACTCATAATAGCATGTTGTTTATAAGTGTTGATATCCTTATGGCTGATACCTATGTTAGCCAGAGATACTTTAGTCAAATGTATTACATGTGGCACTGTAGGCTTGCACATATCTTGTTGCCATACAAAACTATTCTTTGGTATACATATCTATTAGGAATTGGTAGTGCAGACTTCCATTCATGGTGTTGTACAAGATGCATGTGTAATATGTATTTCTGTGTTACACCCAGTAAATAAAGCTATCAGGCACAACACTGGTGGCATGGTTTTGATTCTTGTACATGGGGCTTGTGGCTTATGTTCATGCAAACCTCCCAAATGGCCAGGATTGTCTCTGAATTCAACACTATCATACTTAACCCCTCCAAAGATAGTTTATTTTTGGAAAAGTAGTGGTAACTTTACCTTATAGAATACTGGCAATCATTATAGCTGTACACGTCTGTTCCTGCAGAACATGTATAATAACTTAAACTCACATATTCTGGCAATATCATAGATTAATGTTTTTAATATTTTAAAATTGTTTCGGATTGTGCCTGCTGCTGTGAGCAGCTGTTCATGAGTCTGTTGCTTATTTCTCCGTGATTGTTTGTGAGGTATGCTAACATTTCAGTCATATTCAAGCAAGTAATTCTGCAGATCTTCACAACATGCACATACCTCCTATTGTATATGACATCCTTGACTAATGTCCTCTCCAGTCAGTGATGTTTATATCACAAACATTCATCTGCATTGACATGTACCCTTGTGTGACAGTCACATATATACTATCATGAGTGATTATGATGAGTGATGAATATACTTGCATAGGAGGTGTAATCAGTAGCGGTATGTACTGAGTTATGTACATATGTGCTTAATGTTATGCTACTGATTTGTCTTAGAAGTGTACATACATCGATATATCCTATCTTGTGTCCATTGCCATACTGTGCATGCCCTCTTCTTCTTTCTTCATTCCAGTCATTCATGTCTGTGGCCATTTTAATCAGCACACTTTCCCTGCCTAGTGTATTCATGTTGCATTATATTTGCTCTTGCTGATTACTCCAGCATCCAATATTTCATTATATAAAAAATTGCAGTGTACATTGCACTTACAACATGCTTCTGTAATGTGTTCTTACTGTAATCATTGCAGTAATTTAACCCCAGATAGTCATTGTGGCACAATCTTGCACAATCATGTAGGCAAACTTGGATGCTCCTCTGCACAGTTTTCTAGCAGGCAACACTGATGAAACTGCTTGTAGTCATGTAAGCATGATTGCATGGCATGCATATGAGATTAGTGATGCTGCTCATCAAGCAAACATGTGAGCTCTATATAGTCTTCACATGAAGCCTACATGGTGTTTATTGGAACAATGGGTTTATCTGTTCTTTCAACATACTCCTGGATTCTCAAAAGCTTGCACGGAGTGCAAGATGAGTGCAGGAGCCCACTCAGGCAATATGTCTGCCGTGCGATCCAGGAACAGCCGGCAGGGTCATGCACAAGAGCTCCAGCACTAATCCTGCACGGACTAAACCCTGGTATGCAAATCACCTCATTTGCAGGTGAAATCCATGCAAATGAAGTGAATTTGCAATCCAGGAAGCGTGCAATAGTCCGTGCAAGACTAGTGCAATCTGCAGAAATGTACTCAGTTAGTAACCAAGTACATTTCTGCAGAATCAAAAATGGAGCTATGACAGCTCCAAATAAAGGCTGCATATCACTGAGCAAACATGCCAATGGCCAAGTAGAAGGCCATTGGCATTGCAAACAATAAAAAAAAAAATGAAAAAAACAACTTATTTCTTTTTTGTCAATCATGGCTGTTTAAGCATAGGGCAGCAGTGCACAAATAGGATTGGGGGGGATAAGAAAATAAACTTAAAATGGGCATTCTAACTAAAATCAGTATTCTGCCATGCAAGTCAATGGCAGGCAGAAGACAGCCTGGCCAGTGAGTAATGGTTGCGAAGGGGGGAGGCTCAGTGTGGGACATGTAACCATGCATTAGCAGGCAATCCTATGCAAATGAGGGGAAGGACAGTGAATCCCAGTTTTCCCCAGCATGTGAGACAGGTCCCAATCAGTGTAAGAGTATGAATAGCTGGGTGCAAGACCAGGATATAGGTGAAATCATGGTGGGGTTGGGCATACTGTAAGCAGACTGGAGTCCAGTGGCTCTAGATTGCTCCTAGCTGAGCACAGCTAAGCTAGGGGTGTGTCTAAACTTGCCTAGCACTCTTTACAAAGTGTAAGCAGGTGTGCGTGCCGCATACTGGGTTTTACAGGAAGGAAAAAGAAGTTAAACCAGGAAATAGCAGCTCTGTTTACATTTGAGCACTCCATTTGCATGGTGCACCCCCGGGCTTAAACAAGAAGGCAATGTGAGGGGAAAACATCAGTAGGAAGGTAACCAAGGAGAACTAGTTTAGCTGACAGGTGAAATGTATCAGAAACAGCCAATCAGTCTTAGACAGGTAATTATAATTTAATACATAGGTTTAGTATATTGGAACATTTATATATGGTTACACATAGGTTCAGCAAACTGGAATATATACATTGTTCCTTTTTGATGCTTTGGGTAAATAGCATGGTATTGTAAAACTGCAACATTTTGACAGTTTAAAGTTTCTTAATTTTAGCAATGTTTTTATTTATGTAACTTTTAATCCATGTAAATTTATGGAGTGTTAGAAGGCTTTTTTCTAAAAAGGAAGTTACGTTTGTATTCGCATTTGCATCTGTGATGTCACTCTACAGATTTAAACTGCATTTGGCGCTATTTTCACTACTCTGAAGAAGCTACTGAAGTTTCAGTAGCGAAAACGCTGTAACTTTTTACTGTTGTCTTGATTAAATTTGCGTTAAGGATAAGAACATTCTCACTGTCTTGGTTTCCCTTGCCTTCCTGGATTACTGTGGCATTGTTTTTTACCAGTTTGTGCTCGATATACCAAATGTGTAAAAGTGTCAGGTGTGCCCCCCCCATCCTACGTACACATACAGTAACAATCAGGTGTGGCCCCCCCCCACTCCTGTGTAGAAATGTAGAAACAGTCAGGTCCCCCCCCCTCGCTATGCAGAAATGTATCAGAAGCAGCCAATCACACAGGCAGCAGACCAGACCAGCCCAGCACGCCACTATAAACAATGCAAACACCTTTCCACCTTGTTACTCCCAATAACTCTGCACCACTGTTGTATACAAATGGGGAAATTTTACAAAACGAAAGCAAGAGAAATGATGTTAGGGTCTGCATTTGCTATCATAAACCAGCATGTGCAAGAGGCTGAGGGTGGTGAGGATGTGAATGCTGCTGAGCAACCCACAGGGAGGAGACGGAGAAGAGTGTACAGACCCAGGGCAATCTACCAAGGGCTACATGAGCTGGAGATAGTGGAGCACTATAGGGTGGAGAGGGACCTCCTACAGCAGATTGTTGAGCTGTGCCAGCCACGCCTCACACACAGAAGTAACAGAAGGGAACCCATCCCAGTGGATACCAAGGTATGTGTAAGCCTACAAATGCTAGCTACAGGTACCTTCCAAAGGCCAACTGGAGATATGATGGGGATATCACAGGCATGATCATCCAGGGTACTCCCCCCAGTTCCTGGATGCCATGTCAGCACATGTCGGTGAGCACGTATATTTCCCCATCACCCGTGAGGCATTGGCCAGCAATATGCATCTCTTCCATCAAATAGCAGAATACCTTGTGGTAGTAGGTGCAATAGACTGCATGCACATATACATCAAAGCACCACCCGATGAGTGGGGTAGGGTCTACACCAACTGCAAGGGCTTCCCCTCCATCAACTGCCAGATCATGTGCGATGCCCAGGGCATAATAATGAATGTGTGCATTGGCTGCCAGGAAGCTACCATGATTCCCACATCTGGCATCTGACACAGCTGTACCACAGATTTGCCAATGGGGACATCCCACATGGTCACCTAGTGGGGGATGCTGGATATGCACTGGAGCCATGGCTGATGACACCCATCAGAAATGCACACACACCCGAACAAGAACTCTATAATGAAATCAATGCACAAACATGAATCATAATAGAGCATGTGGTTGGAATGCTCAAGTCATGGTTCCAGTGTCTGGACACATCTTGTGGAGCCTTGCAGTACTCACCAACTACATGTACCCAAATTGTCCTTGTATGTGCCATGCTACACAATATGATCCTGCAAAAACAGCTGCAGCAGAAATAGCATGGGGCAGGGCCACACAGCCCCCTACCATTGCCAAGGCCTGCACAGGCACCTAGTGACTCGGAGGAGGAACAACCTGAGTCTGCCCCAGTAGGCAGAAGGAGGCATGCCCAGTATGCCCTGGCCTTGGCAAAGAGGCAACGGATAGCACATGCACTGACACAGTAGGGTCCCAGGGAATGTCACCGCTCTCTGACTCGCACATACAGTAAAAGGGAGACCAAACATGACACTACCTGTGCTCAGTCATGTATAGGGAGTGTACTCTGTGCATCCAACATAGGCAGCCCTGCAGCACCACCCTCGATACTGAGACACCCACAAGGCAAGTGACTCACACATACCAGTTGGGGTGGGTCACATACCCAACAACTGTTACAGCCAGCAGGATAGGTGTAGGCAAACACTAACAAATGCTGTACTATGGCCTCTGAATAAGCCCTATGTGTAACTCTTCCACCCCAGGCCTACACAGACAGACCACAGCAGGCCAGGCAGTTGGATGTAAGATGTGAAGGCTAGGAAGACAGAAACTAATATGTAGGCAGTGAAAGCTAGGATCTATAGTACACTGGTATGCCTCTAGCCAGCATGATAGGTAAGACTACAGATTGAAATGGAGTACCCGACATACCAGTACAGTCCTAGCAAATGTGTAAAAGTGTCAGGTGTGCCCCCCCCCATCCTACATACACCTACAGTAACAATCAGGTGTGGCCCCCTCACTCCTGTGTGGAAATGTAGAAACAGTCAGGTCCCCCCCTTGCTATGCAGAAATGTAGCAACAGTACATGCCAAATGACCAATGGATACACTGCAGGCACAGCATGCTACCTGTTGGTGTACAACACAAAGGTCAGCACTGCAGTACAAACAACCTGGACTTGATCCACACATGCAATACAGATGGCCATACTGGGCATGCTCACACACTTAGAAGAATGAAGGCAATGTCAGTCAACAACATATTGAAAGGTCATACTGGGCATGCTCACACACTTAAACACATGAAGGCCATGTCTGCAAACACCAGTGGACCAGACATATCCAGCAGTCACAGTTCTTAGTGCAGACACATGTCAGTATGCACCACTCCTGCCTTGCACACACAGTGGATAGGAATACAGACATATATGTAAGGACAACACACTATAATAAGCCAAATGTAGACGGACATAGATGTGTGGAAGAGGGTCACCATGACAAGGACCCATCTGGGACTGTCTCACCCAGTACACAGCCAAAAGGCCACAAACACATGAGGTTCAGATGTCACTCACTGCAGATACTAGCCATCAGCATCTGTCAGCATGACAGACTATGTGGTGCTCATGCCAGCTGTGCAACATGACTTTATAAGGAAGTAGTCATCTAGTAGCTGTATACATGTACCTGTGACATATGACCCCGTATGTGCCCGCATGTGGCATGTCAACCCCTACATGAATGGGTTATGGCCCATGCACACACTGCCCTCCCCATAGTAGTATTATGACAAGCCTGCTGAGGTCATCCAATGTGAAATACACCTTTGTGAAAGATGTAGCTCAGGAATCTTCATGGCACGTCCCATAACTGCGTACTGCTGTAGTGATAAACTAGTTAGGTGGTAGTACAAACCCCAGACTTGGCAACTGTGTGAGTGTGTGTTTGTTTATGTTTGTGTGTGTGTCTGTAACTGTGTAGAGAGCAATGCTTTTTAGGATACTCACGCTCTGTACAATTCATATAATGAACTTTGGCAAGGCTGTTGATGTCACTCACCTAGAAATACACATCTGGGAAAATCATAGCCCAGTAATCTCCGTAGTGCATCCTGTAACTGTGTAGTGCTGTAGTGTGATTAAGTAGGTCTTCTAACCCCAGACCTGGCAATTGTGTTTGAATCTGTGTGTGTGTGCCTGGCTCAGTAGAGAGGAATGCTTTTCAGGCTACTCACACTCTGTACAATTCATATACTCAACTTTGGCAAGGCTGCTGATGTCACTCACCTAGAAATACACCTCTGGGAACATCATAGCCCAGTAATCTCCGTAGTGCGTCCTGTAACTGCATACAGCTGTAGTGTGATAAAGTAATTAGGTAGGTGTTCTAACCCCAAACCTGGCAACTGTGTGTGTTTGTGTGTCTGACTGAGTAGAAAGTAATGCTTTCTAGACTACTCACACTCCATACAAATCATATACTCAACCTTGGCAAGGCTGCTGATGTCACTTATCTAGACATACACCTCTGGGAACAGTGTAGCCCAGTATCCTCTATAGCGTGTCCTGTAACCACGTACTGCTGTAGTGTGATTTAGAACTGTGGTAGGTTCCATTTCCACCCATGGCAGTACTGGATGTTTTGTGTGTGTGTGTATGGAGCAATGCATTATAGGCTACTAGCTCACATTATATTTCAAATGCCCTACTTTGGCAATCCTGCTGTCATTCATTATGAAATACAACTTCGGGGAGACAGTTCATCAGTAATCCCTGTGGTGCAACCTATAACTGCTCCATGCTGTAGTGTGATATAGGCCTTGGTCAGGGGTTGGATACCCACACATGTCAGTTGTGGATGGTTTGTGTGTGTCTCACTGTCTGTGTAGAGAGCAATGCATTTTAGGCTAGTCACTTGTAGTACAGTTGAAATGCCCTACTTTGGTAACCCTGCTGATGTCATACATTGTGAAATACACCTTTGGGGAAGAAGTACTCCACTAATGTCCATGGCATGTACTATAACTGCGTAGTGTTGTAGTGTAATAAACTAGTTAGGTAGGCGTTCTTCTCCCAGACATGACAGGTGTGTGTGTGTGTGTGTGTGTGTGTGTGTGTGTGTGTGTGTGTGTGTGTGTGTGTGTGTGTGTGTGTGTGGGTGTAACTCATATCCTGTGTAGAGGTGGCTGCAAGTGTGACACCTGTGCCCAATGGGTAGGGGGTTTTGCTCAGTTCTTTTATGGTGGCCCTACTGTATATCACCATGTCAACCATGCAAGGATAACAGATTTAAATTAGCTAAGAGGCTGGGGTGCAAAGCCATACCCAGACATGTAACATCAAGGCCAGCCAATCACAGTTAGCAACTCCAGTATTACCCAGAGCACAAACACATGCCTAGGCAACAGCAAATATGTGTGTAGTATACTGCATATTGGCAATTGATAGTAATTCTGCAGTGAGAGCAGTGGGCTACAGAGAGCATGTCACCCTGCCCATCTGTCCAATATGCATGTACATGCAGACAGTGCACCTCCACCATGTTCCCAAATAGACACCTGCACCACCTGTGGTGGCTTCACGTGACTCCCAACAGACATACCATGCCTGATAACATGCCCTGTATGGACAGATGACACTGACATCAGGGAATGCTGTTAGCATGCTCTCAATGTAGGTGCAGGGTAAATCTGCTGTCCATTACTAGTTCCTGCCACAGGTGGGCAAGATTGGCACATCTGATGATAATCTGTGTTCACAACATGGGCCAGACACCCCAGGTACAGTTCCACATGTCACTGTACATGCATGTGGGAGGTGTGCACACCCCAGACACCATCCATGTCATGGAGTAAGGAACATATACATGGCAAGTGATGCACAGCATTGGCCACATACAATAGTCACACAGGTGACTGGATGGGGGATGCAATACCCACCTGTGTGGGCAAATGCAGAAACTACAGGCCTGAGACACAGTGCAGACCATTGTCATGTGGCCTGATGCCAAAGTATATCCATCCCCTACCCTTGTACAGTCTGCTGGCACAGTTGACCATGACACACCCATGCAGACATGCACCCATGCATGTCGGAACTGGCACCCTGGGTGTTCGTGTGTGTGTTGTATGGTGCATCTGACCACATCCACACTCAATACAACCCCCCAGGGCATACTGAAGCATGCTGTTTGATGTCTGATACCTCATCATACTCTATGCCCATAAGACCTCCATATGACCCATGTGGTGCATGTGATACCTGCACATCGATGTGTTGTGGCAATTCCACTAATGATGATTTGCACTCCTGGCCCTGGTAAGTGTGTTAATGTATGTGTGTCCCTATGTGATTGTGCCTGTGTTGACATTCGCAGCTGTTCATGCAGACAGGCACATTTACGTCACCTACCATATATCTACTATATCCCTGTTGCAGATATCACTCACCATCACATATATGCTCTGAGTGCTCCACAGCATATGGTGCATCCAATAACTGCATTAAACTGTGATAGCACTACATAGTTGTCAGGGGTTTGATACCCTGTGCTGGTAGGTGTGTGACACAAACTTGCTTCTGTTTTACTCTACCACCCCTCCCTGACATGTATTTGCCTCTGTCTGCCTCTCCCACTCCCTCTCTAGTGGATTTGTAGACCCACACCTGCTATGCTTAGGCAGCAGCATGTGTATTTTAAGTGTCGCTCATGATCAGCTGATGGCCTCTGCACAAATTGCAGCCCTCCTGTAGCTGTTTGCATGTGGAACAACTGTGGTAACAGTCCCATAGCCAATTGCATGAAAACACACTCCAATACCTAGGAACAACATGGTAGTGTTGGCCCTTTTCAGTCACTGTGAGCAGGAACTCGATCTGTTGTTTGGCAAACAGCATCTCAGATGGATTGGGTATTTACCTCTAACAGCATACACTGTGGAAAGAGGGCAACAAACAGGAGGGGGATGTGCCTGACCTGACTACAGACTATAAGTGCTGCTATACTGCATGTGGAGTAATGTTGGTTTAACAGTGTTTGTCTGGATATGCCTGTTGTACATGTCACAATACCTGCCATGTCAGTTCCATGTATATGAGGGATCCCCATCTGCAGCATCATCTGCAGACTGGGCAGTGTTGTCCCTTTGGTTTCATGTGTCAGTCATGATGCCACTATCTGTGGAATGCAAAAGGTACTGTGACAATTGCAGTCAGTAGATGGTGACAGCCGGGAGAGTTACTGACGTCATATTCCTCATAGGACATATGGTGCAACAAACCCTGTTATGACAGTATATGTATGGGGGTTTTACAGCGACATGTCAATATTGGCCCTGTGTTTGTGCCTCCAGCCACAATTCTGTCAACCTTTGTACATATGCCATGCAGTAGGGGGTGCATATGTTCTGTACACCTTAGTCATTCACAGCATATCTGATAACAAGTCAGTGAGATATCAGACTGCTACATGTTATGTATAGTAGGGGTTATATCTGAGGACATAGCCTGGGCATTCTGTGGTTGTGTGTACAGTACTGAGGTATGTGTAAGTCTGGTAATTGTTGACAGTGTGTGTATAGTGAATATGTAACTTGGCCTGTGTGGAGACTGTGGTAGATGTCATTGTTTCTGGTCCTGTTCTATCTGATGTTACATGCTGCTCCACTGTATGTCACCCTATCAGCTTACATGTTTGCAGGGGCGAACACACACGTGTCCCATACCACAGACAGGCATCGGACCACACTGTCTAGTGGCCCAGTATATGTAGGGGTGTTGTGTGAGTAGCTCATATGAGGATGGTGTAGGTCAGATAGTCCATATACTGTAATAGTATGCTGGCTTTCCATATGTGGCTGTGTTCACATTGGTTGTGGTTATACACTTTAACACAGGTGTCTGTTACGCTGTGATGTGACATGCCTGTAGAGCCTGCTATCTATGCAGGTGCATGTGTATTCCCACATGGGAGATGTAGCCCAGTGTTGAGTCAGTCTGCCTGTAGCTTGTACTGTGCTTTCTTACATGCCTAGCAGATTACTGTACTTATCCAGTGAGATGTCATGTCCAGATACTTGCCAGATGTACTTCTGCTGGGCCACCATGACAGCCATGTATGTATGACAAAGCAGTGGGATGCTGTTCAGATGCATGTCACTAACTAGTGGGTAGTATGAGGCCATGGCACCTCTGTACCAGTGGTTATTATGTGTCAGGGCAGACAGGGGTGTATGAATGCATAACCTATTGGGGGCAAATGTATACTAGTCTTTATGTGTTATACCCATCTACATGGCTGTTAACATCCACATTGACAGGCCTGGTCCACATGTCTTGCATGAAGGGGTTCTGTTTATACCTCTAGACTGACCAGCATGTGTCAGACTGTCCACATATATTGGGTATATCGCAGCTGTAGTCCACAGGGGCGTTACTGTGCTAGCAGTGGTACTGTACTATGATGACCATAGGATGTCTGTCAGTAGCCAATGGCACACATGTTCACAGCAGATGTGGCCTGTGCTGACTTCCAGACACAGTGCGTTACATGCAGTTGGTGTCTCCTTTGCTTGATCTGGGTCAGTGGTGTTTCACCACACCCAAACGCAATTTCACATGCTTATAAGTGCTTACATATGCTTACTACTGCTTATCTGTGCTTACGCCTGCTTACTGCTGACTTATTCATTATGGTACTGACTCTTCACATGTGCATTTCATGCAGTACTCCAATTCACATATAAATGTTATTTCGTAGGTTATACAGCAATAAAATGTAAATAAATGTTCGTATAAAGATTACACATGGAAAATGGTATGTGCTGCAGTGGGACTCGAGCCAGGAATGCCTCCTCGTTAGGCGGATGCTCTGACCACTTCACTATTGCTGTGCTGCTTCATTTGCTATATCTTCCTTGTTATTTTCTTCAACCTTTTATGCTGCTTTAACTGTAGCTAAGTGATGGGCACACCCGCGCATCTATGGTTAGCTGTACTCTGTGTTTTAGAAGTAAATACAGGGGTTACTTCTTTTTATTCTTATGTCCTGTTACTGTTGTACACATGGAGGACTGTTGGTGGGGATATGTGGAGACCTATGAGCGGTCTCGCTCATTTATTTACATTTATTTACATTTTCTGCTGTTCTACTTTGCAGGGGCATGTTTATTCTGAAGGCTCAGCTCTCAGACACACCCCCTGCACTCGTCCATGCTCCATGTAGGATTAGGAGGTCAGGCAGTGCGCCTTCATTAATATGCTTGGTGCGCTGCCGTCCTCCTCCTAAACTGCCGCTTCCGTGCAGCACTAGACTAGTCCTGCATGGGAGACTGGTGAATCCGGGGGATAGTCTTTACATCCATTTTATAATACCCATATTAAATCATATCCATGTTTATTTTATCCACTTCTTTTATATCTTCAAAAAATTCTTCTTTACATAGTTTTTCCCATAACTTTTTTACTGTTTTACATTTCAAAAACACATGTTCTGTAGTTTTTTCTTCTTGACAATGTAAACATATTATATCACTTTTCTTTTTATATGTCATATTTTCTTTTACTGGCAATCTATCTATTATCACTCTTAACAAAAAATTCTTGACATTCTAGTTTCTGATTACAGCATTTGCTTCTTTTTTATAGCTTTAATTTTTTTCATCTGTTAGATTTTTCCATGTTTTTAGACAGTAATGCTTTATCATTACTTTCTTACACCATACTTTTCTATCTTTATCTATTTCATCAAATTTTATTTTCCACAAAATATTTTTCTTGGTTTTATATGTCTTCATTTATATACTCTTTTTCTCTTTTACTCATTTTTACCATACCCCAGCAGTTATTATACTTATAGCTATACAGTTTTACTACTAATCTCTCATCTTTTTCATTATCCACTTTAACAGTTTGTACAATTTTAATAAAGTAGCATATACCACTGGGCTAATTAACCCTAAACCTCCTTCTTCTTTATTTACATACAAACTCATCTTTTTATTGGGTTTAATCCAGAACCTCATATAAATTGAATCATAGGAGGTTACTATGCTAATGACCCTAGGGCCCTTACAAGCCTAGCCAAGTTTTACCCTTATTTTCATGATCAGCACCTATTGTCCCTGTCCAAGAGGGACACAGGTGGAACTCCTGGGGTGAATTTATTGTTACCTAACCAATCATCCAGATTGCATTTGAAGAGGACTAATGAGGTGCTCTGCTTGACATAAAGTGGGAGTCTGTTCCAAAGGTGTGATAATGTCTGAGAGACAAATCTGTCCCTCCAGTAGTTTCTGTTAAAAAATATCTGCAATAATTCCTTTTCAACTACTGTTAGCAACATAAATACACTTGCTAAGTATGTTATTTTTTCATAAGTATTGAATTTACTAAATAATCCTTTTTTTTACCTAAATGGTAATATATATGTTCTTCAGAAAAGACAGATTTGTTTTATTTTTTCTATTGTTTTTCCCACTGAATTCTGTTAACATCTTTATCCCCAAATTGTATACCTAACACAGAAATTTCATTCATTGTAAAATAAAAAAACACTATCTTTACCACATCACCTAAACCTTTACTTTTCTCTTTATTTAAAACGATCCCTGTCACCTCTGGACACTCATCTGTGCAAATTATTACTTCTATTATCCACACTGTTTTTTTTATGCAATTATTATAATTTCATCTACAGATTTTAACAGAACTTGAATTCTTAACCCTTCTTGTGTTATATACCCTGCCTCTTTTGTTTTTTAATTTATTTCATATACTATCATGTTCATAATTAATGCAAAGAGTATACACCTCATTGGACTGTCTTACACCACTATTCATACATTTACAAGTATTTCAACTTTATTATTACTACACCCTGATATACATAATTCCAGTACTTTCTCACTTTTATTATATTTTTAAATTATTACCCAAAATATTTTCATGTTCAGTTGTATCAAATGCCTTAAGGTCTTATATCATGATTTTCACTTCTTCTTTTCTATTCATAATATCACCCATAGTTTCTCTAATTATCATTAACAGTTCTTGACAACATTTCCCCTTTATACTATATATACTATCTTCCACTATATTTTCCATTTTAGCTTCAGATCTCTTTTGTATTATTTTCATAAAGATTGTATAGTCATTACTATTCAATACTATCAGTCTCCATTTTTTAATTCTCTTCTATCTTCCATCTTCTATGTGAATTTAAGTATTATACTACATAATTCTTTACACATAAAACCTTCATTTAACCATTCATTCAAAATCTTTAAAAATATTTTTTACCAGTTTGTTAATTTTTTATATATTTAATACCTTATTACATTGGATCCTGCAACCAAATCTATATGCATTTGTCCAAATACTTCATCTATTTCACTTACAGAAATCTCCTTTTCCAACTCCTTATTCTCCTTTTCTGTTAACTTTTTACTTTTCTTGACCACCCCCCCCCCCACCCGGCTTCTTTTTTTTTTTTTTTTTAAACATTTCTTGTAAAATTGTATCAAACTATTCATAATCTTTTCTATTTCCTCCTTTACATTTTTTTTACTTCTCTCATTACATGTCCATTTTCCTTTACTAATCTGCATAAGTAACTCAATACTTCTCTTTTTCGTTGCAAAAAATATCTTTGCTTATATAATAATTCTTGTAATTTTTCTTGATTCCCTTCATATAATTATTTTTTGTCAAATCACTTTCCATCATTATGTTCTAAGTCTTTCAATACATCATTATATTTTCTTTTGTTTTTCTTTCTCTACTTTTCTCACATCACATTGCCACTGTAAAAACATATTTTATATTTTTTCTCGAATATTCTCACCCAGCTTTATAAAATGTTCTCATAGTAATATTACCTTTCTATAATTGTATTACTGATCTCTTTCCTTATTCATTCCATGCTTCCTTGTTTATTCTTTTTATTAATTTGCCTATTTTTATATATTCCTTGTTTTCCTTTATCTCTAGCCAAACTGGAAGATGATCAGAAAACCCTGTTTCATAAACCTCCCCTTCCTCTATAATTAAACTTCTAGTACTGTAAAATAATCTATTTATGTTCTATATATAACCCTTTTGTAAGTCTATGAATTTTTGTCACAAAGTTTTAACTTACAATATCTTATAACCTCTAACATTTTTTGTATATAATTTCCTTTCTTTTCATGCTTGCCTCTTAAATCACAAAGTCTCCTATTATTATAATATTCATATTTATCACTACACTGTTTAAAATCTCATGAAATAAGCTTTTTCTTTCTTTACAATTAGTATAAGCATGTAATGTTATAATTCTATATACTCATTATTTCCATTTTTAAATCTACAATAGTTAATCTTCCCATTTTGCATCTAATGTCTTTACTGTAATTCTACAGAACACAGCTATTCCAGAACATCTATTTCCCAAATTCCAGATTATCTTTCCTCCCCATAGTTTTTCTGTTTGTAATCTTTCTTTATTTGTTAAAAATCTTGTCTTCTAATATAATTACACATACAGCACATGTATTACACCATTCCAAAATCCCTATTCTTCTTACTATATTCTTAATACTATTCACATTTAAAGAAACCACAATTTTCATTTTCTCTTTTTCTTAGATTCATGGTTTCATAAGTTCATAGTAAATTACTGTGTTAGCATCCTAAATACACCATTTTAGGCAACGCCCATTTCCTTCTCAAAGGTGAGAATCAAACACTGTATCTTGTGTTTGGGAGTCAAGCACCTTAACCATTAAGCCCCAATCATTAGCTTCACATATTCTTTTTTATCCATTTCCTTTATTTTTTTTCTTTTTTACTTATCCCTTTGAATTTTCTGTTTCTGTCTTTTATCCTTTTACCAATAAAATTTTCTTTTCTCATTAACTATCTCCCAATTTATGTCTTCTTCATTACTAATTTCAGGCTCTTCTATGTCTTCTTTATTATTTTCTCACAACTGTTTTTCCTTCTATTTCATCTTGTTCTAAAATGTCTTGTCTTTATTCATTTACTTCTCTTTCTTTTTCTTTTACCTTACTCTTATTTTCATTTTTGCAATCCATCCATAAATGTCCAATTTTGGTACAATTATAACATTTTAATTCACATTTTTTACATCAGGTCTCATTTCCCAGTAAATCTATCATTTTCTTTTGTCACAGTTACTTATGAAATGTCCTTCTTTACCACAAAAAATCATGTTATGGGTTTTCCCTAGTATTTTGCAACACCGCTATTTCACACCACATTTATCACCCTTAGTATATGTACGTTTTTCTCTTTCTAGTTTTAAAACAATATTACAGTCCCATCCATCAGTTAATAAACCCCTTTTGTCATAAACTCTGCAATGTCCAGTACTTCTTTACATACAATTTTCAAATTTCCTTTCAAAGTCTGTCTTTCCAGCTCAGTTTGAAATTCTACATGAATTTTATTTTTTATTTCCCTGTTAAATGCTTTCATCACAACTGGTGTCAGAGCCATGGACTAAAACTAAAGGCCAATAAATGCATAATAGTATAATAGTATCCTTTGGGAAGTCATCCATCCCTAGTAACTATCATATTGACAACACACCCATTAGTGATGACCCAGTAGTCATGACTTAGGAACACACATAGATAGTAATCTAGCTTTTGATCATCACATGTCTACAGTGGTGAGGAAATCATTCTATGTTGCACATCTTATAAACAAAGATATGGCATCTAAGTCCAAGGAAATCATTGTTCCACTGTATTCTGCATTCATAAGACCTATCATTGAGTACAGCATTCCCTTTGGTATGTACCTAACCAGGCATATCCAAAAACTGGAATATCTACAGAGGTTCCTCGCTAAAAGAATACAGGGCGTAAGTAATATGTCCTATGCAGACTGCCTCAAGGCCCTATTCCTATATTCTCTCCTACTGGCTTTTGTGGAGAGATCTATGCCTGGCATATATGACATTGTCAGACCCCACTCTGATGGACCTCGTGCATATAAACAAAACAAACAGCACCATAATTTCCCATTCTAAAGGCTTAAACCTTGCCTGTGATATAAATAGGACCTGCTGGAGAGATAGGTATTTATCCCAGAGACTACCCCCATCTATGGAACAGATCCCCAATCCATGTGAAGCAGAGTTCCTCCTTAACCCAATTCAAGTGCAACTTGGACAATTGGATGGGAAACCGGAAATTCATCCCTGGTTTGGCACCTATGTCTCTAATGGACACAGGTAACCTGTAAATAGTTCATCTCCCAGGTCCATGCTTACACTTATCAAGAGTATTGGGACTTGTCAGAGATATTGGATGCATGGTTAGGCTTAAAAAGGTTCTTGTGGTTGTTAGCCTAGTAAACACATATGAATCTATGAATCTACATATAAAGATTCCATGGGTTACAGTCTTTTTTTCTTACTCTCCAAGAAAATATTCCATTAAAAAGTCTCAAATATAATGTCACAAAATGTCTCTTTGTTAATAAGTAAAAAGGCTCTTAGCTCCTGTGTTTTTACACACAAATGAGCTATTAAAATATCTCCACTTCATACCTGTCCATTTTTTGTATTCTTTACTTTGAATCCTTACCACATAGTTGTGTTTTACATGTTCTTCTGATTTTGTTTCTGCTACTCTCCTCTTGCCTTCCTTTGCTTTCTCTGCATATGTTTTCTTTTCCTTCTCACCACTATTCTTCAGGATTGTCTCTGCATCCTTCTTTTTTTATTTTCTCCATAATATCCCCACAGGAAAAATCTCCTTTATTTTCTGCCTCACTCTGCATTACAATTTCTTCCTGCAACCCTCCCAACTGGAGGGTTGTAATTATATATCTATCATTTGTTAACTCATTTCCAGCAAATAGATTACTTTGAAACACCTCCTCAGAATCCTGTACACATTCTCCGTTCTTGATATTTCCTTTCTCTTCCATTTTTCTCACCACTCCATTATCTCCTTTTCTCTCCTTCTGCCCTCCTTGTTTCTCCAGGCTGCCTCTGCACCTGGAATGGAAACAGGAAGTGCTCCTGAAAATTGTGTCCCACTCATAACAATGAGGAATAAGGGAATTTCCCTGATGCCCCAGCCAGATTTCCTCTAGTAACATAAATCCCACTTCAGGTCTCTCCTCAAAACAGTCAACTAGCCTAGCGGGACTAACCCAGTTGACAAAGGATAAATAATATAAAATCAATATATGACAGTCTCATCAAAGGTTTATAAGAGTGAAGAAAGAATGATCATTTCACATCAAATCTGAAATGACTGAAAACAACAAAATGTAAAACTATTTTTTCAAGTATCAAACCCCCTGTGCTCATCACATTCCCTGCTAATTATATATACCAACTTCAAAATCACAAATCTCTGACCACACTGTACCATAATTTTAATCAAAAGGCTGCCTGGTATTTCAAATATATATATATATATATATATATATATATATATATATATATATAGATTCACTTTATATCCTCGAAATACTGAAACATCGAAATTCAGTATTTCGAGGCTATAAAGTCGAAACCTAAAAACAACTAAAACTCATAAGCGTGAAATTCAAAATCTCGCACACCAGAGATTTTGAATTAGCGCTTCTACTACACACACACACACACACACACACACACACACACACACACACACACCTTCCTCCCCACACAGAAACACAATCTCTCTACTACACTGCACCCCCCATGTGGGGAGCTGCAACCTCCCACACTCCCCCTACTTACATATTCTAACTCCGAGGTCGCACTACATACAAACACACACAAAACACCACCACACAAGCTACATTCTCCTCACACACACACATCACAGCAACAAAACACACTAACACACACCACAGCCGCTACCCAAAAACCTTAACAAATAAACACTTACCTGAATCCACAACCACAGCGAAACACCGGAAGGGCTAATTCAAAATTTCCAGTGTGCAAGGTTTTGAATTTCACGCTTCTGAGGTTTCATTTTTTCAGGATTCCACTTTATGGGCGCAAAATACTGAATTTCGATATTTCAGTCTTTCGAGCTTCTAAAGTGTATCCATATATATATATATATATATATATATATTTAGATAGATACAGATATAGATATGTATGTATTCACTTTCATTCTCTCATAGTGGAAGACTATATATATATATATATATATATATATATATATATATATATATATATATATGGGTTCACTACATAATCTCAATTTTGAAATATCGAATTTCAAAATCTCGAGACCATATAGCTGAAATAATTAAATGCCAAAAGACCAGAAGCACGAATTATAAAATCCCGAACACTACACTAAACATACACCACACACATACATGCACCTTCACCCAAAACACAAAAACACAAACCTACACTACATACAAGCAGGGGGGAAAGCTCACCTGCACCCCCCATGTGGGGGGCTGTGCCCCCCACACCCTCCCTACTTAAATATTCTAACTCCAAGGTTGCACTACACAGACAAACACACGAAAACACCAACACACACCTACATTCCCCGCTCGCAGACACATCACAGTCACAACACACACTTACACACACACTAAAGCCCCTACCCAACACACTTAAACATAGATACTTACCTGACCTTCCACCTATCCATTCACAAACCGCAATACCAGAAAAGCTACTTCAATATCTCTGAAATTCAGGATTTTTAAATTCGTGCTTCTGGTCTTTCAGTATTTAGGGGGTTCAGCTATACGGTGTCGAGATATTGAAATTCGATATTTCAAAATTTTGAGATTATGTAGTGAACCTATATATATATATATATATATATATGGTCTTCCACTATGGTCTTCCACTATGAGAGAATGAAAGTGAATATAGACCAAAGATCAGAATCCTTGAACTACATTCACTGAAAGAATCTTGCCAGAAAACAGGTTTTAAATCTTCCCCAAACTAATGTATTCCAAATCCACAGTTGCAGTAACTCAAAAAAGGGGGAAATCCGCCCCAAAATGGAATTACGTCTGGCACAGCTTGCCGATAGTAGTTTCCTATGGAGGAACTGTGATCGTCATTGAATTGAACCTCAAGCAATTGAAGCTTGTCTGAGGTCTTCACATTTTAAGTTAAAGTTTTCTGTAACTTACAACAGAGATTTTAGTAGTATTCAAGGAATTATTCTTAAGAAATGGAGCATGTGGATGAAGAAACAGGATTTATTTTGAAAAATGTCAGCAACTTGAAGTAGTATTTTTTTATGAAAATGATTGTGACATTCCTGTGCTAAATATAAGTACACATACCCTTGTTACAGCTGTACATACTGTCATCTTAAAAAGTTTATTAATATTTTTGATGATTTTTTCAGATGGTTATAAAAAGGTGTCTTAAAGCATTTTCATTATACAAAGTGCAATGCAAACTGTACAGCATTTGTTATTACATGTACAGCTTGGACTGGACTTTAAGAAAATTCAGATTCCATGTTGAAACATGCCTGAAAAACTATGGAAGATTGATACTAACAGATTATATAAACATGCCACATGGTGTTACATATCATTTCAGATTTCAAGTATTTAAGCAGTCCTGGATTATTTCATGCAACGACAGTAGGGCACCAGGCTTAAGCATTTTTAAAAGCCTGTGCTTAAGAAGAAAAGAACTGGTGAATTGGTGTTAAAATATTTGTCATGTAACTTTATTAAGGTTTTAAATAGCAGTCATTCATTGATTACAAAGTACCTGATGAAATGCTCTGGCACAAGAGCATGTGGATTTGGTTGTTTTGCCATTTTCAGTGCTTCTATAATAATGATTCACCATTGGCATACGCACCCAGCGGTTGTTTTCTTGTCTTCTCAAAGCCACTCTATTGGCAGCATGCTTACTGATGCTTATGTTGTACAGATTGGTGCACAAACCAGTTACTATACTTACCTTGTCAAAGTACAGTGCTTCCTTTAGCTGTCAAGGCATCATAAGTGCGCCTAGACCACCCAAAGACACTCTCCACCATCATATGAATCTGACCATGGGCAGCTGCAAAAACTGATCTTTGGTAAGGGTTCTGGTTTGCCACTCTAGTGTCAATAATCATTGCTAAAGCGAGTACCCAGCATCACCTGCTCTACAGAAAAAGTGGAAGTTTACCTACATTTATGGTATACCCAGATGACATTATGTGTCACCATTCACTACACTTCCTGCCCTTAACAACAGGATGCCTGTTTAATAATTCTCTTTGCTGAAAGCAGTGGTTGTGGTCATACCTGTGTCAGATGTTAGGTACATGAACATTAACATATACAGCTCAAACAGTCTGGTAATAACATAATCTGAATTGCAGACCACCTGCCGATTTAAGGAATGATAGTCTTTAATATTATTTTTCATTGATTTGCATTTATTAACTGAGATAGTTCAACTGAGCTAAATTCCATTTTCAGAGGAGGCCCAGGGAGAAAAGGTCCAGAGTTTGACATATCACAAAAATGCAGACAAATCAAAAAGAGGAAAAAGGGTATAGAGATTGCATTTGCAATTAGGATTATAGTTTTATGTACAGAGACAGTAGTATATTAGACCTTACATGATTATTAAGATTGTTCAGACAGTTTAGGGATGCTATATCACATAAGAAAAAATTAGGGATTCTATGTCACATCAGAAAAAATTGATTCTAATAGTGAGATAGGTTAAGGAAATAGTGCAGACAGAGTTAAAAAAGTATAAAAGTATATAGCACACACACACACATATATATATATATATATATATATATCCATCTATCCTCAACTGCTTTTCCCATTTTTACACATGGGTCAGGGTGTCACTTCACAGTAACAATCATCTCGAGCCAAGGTTTACACTGCCAGGTGGCAAGTCCTGCCACAGTAATTCATTTGCACCACTCATGCACACACTCTCACTTACAGCTAATTTAGAATGTGCAATCCACCTACTGCATGTCTTTGGAAAGTGGAGCACCTGGAGGAAATCCACATAACCGCAGGGAAGACATGCAGACTCCATACAGAAGGCTTCCCAGCCAAGAATCAAACTAGAGACCCTCTTGCTGTGAAGTGACAATGATAATTACTGCACCACTATAGCACCCTTGCAAAATGTAAGTGCACATATCCTTGTTACAGATATATGTGGGTGTGTGTGTGTGTGTGTGTGTGTATTACTTTATCTATATCTATCTATATATATATATATATATATATGTATATATATATATATATATATATATATATAAATATATATATATATATATATATATATATATATATATATATAAAATATATATATATATATATATATATACACACACACACACACACACACACACACACACACACACACACACACACACACACACACACACACACACACACACACACACACACACACACACCTATGCATATGTGCAAAAATCAGTGCCACAGGTAATCTGATGGCTCTGGCTGGTACACGCTCACCACTTTTGGGGGACAGAGGGTGAGATTAACAAAATTCAGTCAGTGTGCCCAGCTTTTGTTTTGAGGAGTCTTTGATTAATTGAATGTGCTGCTGTGATCCCAATGGACGTTGTTTGTCTGTTTCTTGTCTTGTGTAGAGCAGTCTCTGGTGGCTCAGCCTGTTGGAGAATGCCCTTCTGCTAGTGCCTCAGAAGAGATAATTCAGACTAAAACTGAAGGTCAGATCTTAAAAACATTATTAAAATAACAGTTTAGTCTATGGTAGACAAAAAATAGAAAACTTGCAGACTCAATGCTCTTGTAATGGAGTCCTTTATTATAGGCAGATGAGCACTACTCGCACTACAGTGGATGTAACAAATCAGTGGGTTTTTAAACAGTAGAAAAGTGGGTGGTAACCTGCCTGGAGCCTTCCTTCTGGGAGTGTCTGTGACCGGGTGGGGCATGGCTTACCCATGCGGTTATTCACAGGGTGGGTCTCTACTGTGTTCTATAGTTACAACAATCATTTATTTTAGTAAAGTTCTTGTAATGTGCAGTTATTTAGGATCTATCTTTCCTAAGTTTTAGCAAAATAAATATCCTTTCTTTGCCATCTTAACCCTGGCAAAAGTAAAACCACATAATTTAAAAACACATACTTACAAAATCACAAATTTAAAAATAAAAATTAAAAACAAGACAAAGAATGAGTGGCAATATTGACAGGTGCTGTTTTTTATGCAGTTGCCACTTTTTTACTGTATAACAAAACACTGATTTGTTACATTCACTGTAGTGCCACAAGTGCCCATCTGCCTATAATAAAGACTGGACTACATGAGCATCGAGTCTGCAAGTTGTTTTTTTTTTTTTTTTTTGGTATACACTAGACTAAGTCTAAAATGTTATTTTCATAACATTTTTAACATTTGACCTTCAATTTTATTTATCTTAATTAGCTCTTCTAGGGTACTTTGCTATGGTGTCAGTTTTAAATAGAATGACACTCTGAGATACTAAAAGGATGTTATTTTCAACCAAACAGCACACAGCACACACACACACACACACACACACACACACACATGCACACACACACACACACACACACACACACACACACAAACTCAGATAGATGGATAGATAGGTGTACACACACACACACACACACACACACACACACACACACACACAAACATACACATGCACACTTGTACACAGTGTACATTTCACATGAGGTGAATAAGCTGAAATTATATGATACAGCCCAAACCAAATAGTCATAAGATATCAAACAAAATATTCAACGGTATTCATAGTGCTGGGTTCCAGTTGCTCTTAGCAAAAATCCATAAAGAGTAGTGCTACACTGGTATGCCAATGTAGTCAGTGGATGTCATTTGTGCTGACTCTGTAATTCTGCAAGTGTGTTGATAAACTTGCCTAACTAAGCCAAAAGCATAGTACCTGAAGATACTATTTATGTGAAGTGAAACAGGGACAGCATTAAGTGCATAATGTGCTACGCATGTTTAAATATCACTGCTATTCACAGCAATAAATGTAAAAGGACCTAATTTCCATACACAACACATAAAGGACCCTGAACTTATGTTAGTAAATTTAACAACAGTGGGATTACTTGAGTTGGATGGTAAGTTAATTAGGATATTGTGGACAGTTTAAAATAAGAAAAAATATTAGAAATATTACACATTAATAAGAAAAGTTGAAAATAAGATAAGATTATTGAGTTCACTTCATGAAATGCTTGCTGTATTCGTATGATGGGCCTCATAACATATAACACTAAAAGTTGTCATTTGTAAAATGGAATTCAATACAGCAGCAGTAAAAATTATAATCTTCATTAATAATTTTCATCAGTGCATTCCTAATACCAAACTTGTCCAATACACGGATGATTCCACCATAATTTGCTATGCTACATCTCTTCCCAAACTCATGCAAATAACACAAGATGTCTTCTCAAAATCACTTTGCTCTCAATGCATCCAAAACCAAAATCATGATCTTTACTCCATCTAAAACACCTCTATCGATAAAAATTCCTTCTCCATAGTCAGTCAGAATAAGATTCCCATGGAAATAGTCTCCCATACAAAACTTCTAGATGTTATCATTGATGAACATTTAACGTTTGACATTCCTATACAAACTAGTATTAAGAAAACACACCAAAAGCTCGGAATGCTGTATCATTACAGCCATTATCTCACTCCCTCTTCCAAACTTATACTGTCTATTTCCCACCTCACCCCCTCTTTCTTGTATGGAGCCCCTCTCCTCACCAACCTTAAATCCTCCCTAAAGTCAAAACTGTCATCCTGCCACAATAAAATCTCTAAGATTGCTACTGGGACCAAATCCTCCTCTCACCACTGTGATGCACTCCACTCCTTGAACTGTCTGGAACTCCACCACTATCTCGCTTACATTCAACTGTTGATTGCTCACAAACTCATTTTGAAAACTTCTAACTGCCCTTCCCTCTCCTCCATACTCACCTTGTATTATCCTGACAGACTACTCAGGTCCAGTAAGCAGAACCTCCTCGAAGTGTACAAACCCTTACGTCCAACTGGGCAATTTCTCCTGTCTTTCTCCCTTGCTCACCTATGAAGTTCACTTCCCCTCTACATTCGAATGACCCAAAACCACTCCACCTTCATGACCATGCTCCATTCCCATCTCTTTTCTCACTGGGAATGCTCATGCTCTCAGCCCATCTGACTCTCTCTAAGTCATTTTTGCTCCCCATCCTTTTTTCTCCTTTCTCAAAACTCACCCTAGTGACTCCCTTCATTTAATTTCCACTCCCTCTCCCTTTTTTCCTTTCTCATAACTCACCCTAGTGACTCCCTTCATTTCATTTCCACTCCCTCTCCTTTTTCTCCTTTCTCATAACTCACCCTAGTGACCCCCTTCATTTCATTCCCACTCCCTTTTTATCCTTTCTCATAACTCACCCTAGTGACTCCCTTCATTTCATTCCCACTCCCTATCCCTTTTCTCCTTTCTCATAACTCACCCTTGTGACTCCCTTCATTTCATTCCCACTCCCTTTCCCTTTCCTCCTTCTCATAACTCACCCTAGTGACTACTTTCATTTCATTTCCACTCCCTCTCCCTTTCCTCCTTTCTCATAACTCACCCTAGTGACTCCCTTCATTTAATTTCCACTCCCTCTCCCTTTTTCCTTTCTCATAACTCACCCTAGTGACTCCTTCATTTCATTTCCACTCCCACTCCCTTTTTCCTTTCTCATAACTCACCCTAGTGACGCCCTTCATTTCATTCTCACTCCCTCTCCCTTTTTTCCTTTCTGATAACTAAGCCTAGTGACCCCCTTCATTTCATTTCCACTCCCTCTCCCTTTTCTCCTTTCTCATAACTCACCCTAGTGACTCCCTTCATTTCATTTCCACTCCCTCTCCCTTTTTTCCTTTCTCATAATTCACCCTAGTGACTCCCTTCATTTCATTTCCACTCCCTCTCCCTTTTTCCTTTCTCATAACTCACCCTAGTGACTCCCTTCATTTCATTTCCACTCCCTCTCCCTTTTCTCCTTTCTCATAACTCACCCTAGTGACTCCCTTCATTTCATTTCCACTCCCACTCCCTTTTTCCTTTCTCATAACTCACCCTAGTGACTCCTTCATTTCATTCCCACTGCGGCTCCCTTTGTTAACTCAGCGTAGTGACCCCCTTCATTTCATTTCCACTCCTCCCTTTTTTCCTTTCTCATAACTCACCCTAGTGACTCCGTTCATTTCATTTCCACTCCTTCCTTTTTCTCCTTTCTGATAACTCTCCCTAGTGACTCCTTCATTTCATTTCCACTCCTCTCCTTTTCCTTTCTCATAATTCACCCTAGTGACTCCTTCATTTCATTTCCCTCTCCCTTTTCCCTTTCTCATAACTCAACCTAGTGACTTCCTTCATTTCATTTCCAATCCCTCTCCTTTTTTCCTTTCTCATAACTCACCGTCGTGACTCCCGTCATTTCATTTCCACTTCCTTTCCCATTTTCCTTTCTCATAACTCACCCTAGTGACTCCCTTCATTTCATTTCCACTCCCTTTCTCCTTTCTCATAACTCACCCTAGTGACTCCCTTCATTTCATTTCCACTCCCTTTCTCCTTTCTCATAACTCACCCTAGTGACTTCCATCATTTCCACTCCCTCTCCCTTTTTCCTTTGTCATAACTCACACTAGTGGCCCCTTCATTTCATTTCCACTCCTCTCCTTTTTCCTTTCTCATAACTCACCCTAGTGACTCCTTCATTTCATTTCCACTCCCTTTCTCCTTTCTCATAACTCACCCTAGTGACTCCTTCATTTCATTTCACTCCCTCCCTTTTTCCTTTCTCATAACTCACCCTAGTGACTCCTTCATTTCATTTCCACTCCTCTCCTTTTCCTTTCTCATAACTCACCCTAGTGACTCCTTCATTTCATTTCCACTCCCTCCCTTTTTCCTTTCTCATAACTCACCCTAGTGACTCCCTTCATTTCATTTCCCTCTCCTTTTTCCTTTCTCATAACTCACCCTAGTGACTCCTTCATTTCATTTCCACTCCTCTCCTTTTCCTTTCTCATAACTCACCCTAGTGACTCCTTCATTTCATTTCCACTCCCTCCTTTTTCCTTTCTCATAACTCACCCTAGTGACTCCCTTCATTTCATTCCACTCCTTTTTCCTTTCTCATAACTCACCCTAGTGACTCCTTCATTTCATTTCCTCTCCCTTTTCTCCTTTCTCATAACTCACCCTAGTGACTCCCTTCATTTCATTTCCTCCCTCCTTTTTCCTTTCTCATAACTCACCCTAGTGACTCCTTCATTTCATTCCCACTCCTCTCCTTTTCCTTTCTCATAACTCACCCTAGTGACTCCTTCATTTCATTTCCACTCCTTTTTTTCTCCTTTCTCATAAATCACCCTAGTGACTCCTTCATTTCATTCCCCTTTTTCTCCTTTTTCATTCCACTCCCTTTTTTCCTTTCTCATAACTCACCCTAGTGACTCCTTCATTTCATTTCCACTCCTCTCCCTTTTCCTTTCTCATAACTCACCCTAGTGACTCCCTTCATTTCATTTCCACTCCCTCTCCCTTTTTCCTTTCTCATAACTCAGCCTAGTGACTCCCTTCATTTCATTTCCACTCCCTCTCCCTTTTTCCTTTCTCATAACTCACCCTAGTGACTCCATTTCATTTCCACTCCCTCTCCCTTTTTCCTTTCTCATAACTCACCCTAGTGACTCCCTTCATTTCATTTCCACTCCCTCTCCCTTTGTCCTTTCTCATAACTCACCCTAGTGACTCCCTTCATTTCATTTCCACTCCCTCTTTTTTTCCTCCTTTCTCATAATTCACTCTAGTGACTCCTTTCATTTCATTTCCACTCCCTCTCCCTTTTTCCTTTCTCATAACTCACCCTAGTGACTCCCTTCATTTCATTTCCTCCCTTTTTCCTTTCTCATAACTCACCCTAGTGACTCCCTTCATTTCATTTCCACTCCTCTCCTTTTTCTTTCTCATAACTCACCCTAGTGACTCCTTCATTTCATTTCCACCCTCTCCCTTTTTCCTTTCTCATAACTCACCCTAGTGACTCCCTTCATTTCCACTCCCTCCCTTTTTCCTTTCTCATAACTCACCCTGGTGACTCCATTCATTTCATTTCCACTCCCTCTCCCTTTTTCCTTTCTCATAACTCACCTAGTGACTCCCTTCATTTCATTTCCACTCCCTCTCCCTTTTTCCTTTCTCATAACTCACCCTAGTGACTCCCTTCATTTCATTTCCACTCCCTCTCCCTTTTTTCCTTTCTCATAACTCACCCTAGTGACTCCCTTCATTTCCACTCCCTCTCCTTTTTTCCTTTCTCATAACTCACCCTAGTGACTCCCTTCATTTCATTTCCACTCCCTCTCCTTTTTCCTTTCTCATAACTCACCCTAGTGACTCCCTTCATTTCATTTCCACTCCTCACCCTTTTTCCTTTCTCATAACTCAGCCTAGTGACTCTCTTCATTTCATTTCCACGTCCTCTCCCTTTTTTCCTTTCTCATAACTCACCCTAGTGACTCCTTTCATTTCATTTCCACTCCCTCTCCCTTTTCTCCTTTCTCATAACTCAGCCTAGTGACTACATCATTTTATTTTCACTCCATCTCCATTTCCTCCTTTCTCACAACTCAATCTAGTGACTCCTTCATTTCATTTCCATTCCTCCCCCTTTTCTCCCTTCTCATGACTCATCCTAGTGACTCACTTCATTTCATTTCCACTCCCTCTCCCTTTTTGCTTTTCTAATAACTCACCCTAGTGACGTCCTTTATTTCATTTCAGCTCCCTCTCCCTTTTTTCCTTTCTCATAACTCACCCTAGTGACTCCCTTCATTTCATTTCCACTCCCTCTCCTTTTCCTTTCTCATAACTCACCCTAGTGACCCTTCATTTTTTTCCTCCCTCTCTCTTTTTCCTTTCTTATAACTCACCCTAGTGACAGCCTTCATTTCATTTCCACTCCCTCTCCCTTTTTTCCTTTCTCATAACTCACCCTAGTGACTCCCTTCATTTCCACTCCCTCTCCCTTTTTTCCTTTCTGATAACTCAGCCTAGTGACTCTCTTCATTTCATTTCCACTCACTCTCCCTTTTCTCCTTTCTCATAACTCACCCTAGTGACTCGCTTCATTTCATTCCCACTCCCTCTCCCTTTTCTCCTTTCTCATAACTCACCCTTCTGACTCCCTTCATTTCATTCCCACTCCCTCTCCCTTTTCTCCTTTCTCATAAGTCACCCTAGTGACTCCCTTCATTTCATTTCCACTCCCTTTTTTCTCCTTTCTCATAAATCACCCTAGCGAATCCCTTCATTTCCACTCCCTGTCCCTTTTTTTCCTTGCTGATAACTCAGCCTAGTGACTCCCTTCATTTAATTTCCATTCCCTCTCCCTTTTCTCCTTTCTCATAACTCACCCTAGTGACTCCCTTCATTTCATTTCCACTCCCTCTCCCTTTTTTCCTTTCCGATAACTAAGCCTAGTGACCCCCTTCATTTCATTCCCACTCCGTCTCCCTTTTTTCCTTTCTCATAACTCACCCTAGTGACTCCCTTCATTTCATTCCCTCTCCCTTTTCTCCTTTCTCATAACTCACCCTAGTGATTCCCTTCATGTCATTTCCAATCCCCCTTCCTTTTTTCTCCTTTCTCATAAATCACCCTAGTGACTCCCTTCATTTCATTCCCACTCCCTTTTTTTCCTTTCTCTTAATTCACCCTAGTGACTCCCTTCATTTCATTCCCTCTCCCTTTTCTCCTTTCTCATAACTCACCCTAGTGATTCCCTTCATGTCATTTCCAATCCCCCTTCCTTTTTTCTCCTTTCTCATAAATCACCCTAGTGACTTCCTTCATTTCATTTCCACTCCATCTTCCTTTTCTCCTTTCTCATAACTCACCCTAGTGACTCCCTTCATTTCATTCCCACTCCCTTTTTTCTCCTTTCTCATAAATCACCCTAATGACTCCCTTCATTTCCACTACCTCTCCCTTTTTTCCTTTCTCATAATTCACCCTAGTGACTCCCTTCATTTCATTCCCACTCCCTCTCCCTTTTTTCCTTTCTCATAACTCACCCTAGTGACTCCCTTCATTTCATTCCCACTCCCTCTCCCTTTTCTCCTTTCTCAGAACTCACCCTAGTGACTCCCTTCATTTCATTTCCACTCCCTTTTTCCTTTCTCATAACTCACCCTAGTGACTCCCTTCATTTAATTTCCACTCCCTCTCCCTTTTTCCTTTCTCATAACTCACCCTAGTGACTCCCTTCATTTCATTCCCACTCCCTTTTTTCCTTTCTCATAACTCACCCTAGTGACTCCCTTCATTTCATTCTCACTCCCTCTCCCTTTTTTCCTTTCTCATAACACACTCTAGTGACTTCCTTCATTTCATTTCCACTCCCGCTCCCTTTTTTCTCCTTTCTTAAAACTCACCCTAGTGACTCCATTTCATTTCCACTCCCTCTCCCTCTGTTCCTTTCTTAAAACTCATCCTAGTGACTCCCTTCATTTCATTTCCACTCCCTCTCCCTTTGTTCCTTTCTCATAACTCACCCTAGTGACTCCCTTCATTTCATTCTCACTCCGTCTCCCTTTTTTCCTTTCTCATAACTCACCCTAGTGACTCCCTTCATTTCATTTCCACTCCCTCTCCCTTTTTACCTTTCTCATAACTCACCCTAGTGACTCCCTTCATTTCATTCCCACTCCCTCTTCCTTTTTTTTCCTTTCTCATAACTCACCCTATTGACTCCCTTCATTTCCACTCCCACTCCCTCTCCCTTTTTCCTTTCTCATAACTCACCCTACTGACTCCCTTCATTTCATTTCCACTCCCTCTCCCTTTTTCCTTTCTCATAACTCACCCTAGTGACTCCCTTCATTTCATTTCCACTCCCTCTCCCTTTTGTCCTTTCTCATAACTCACCCTAGTGTTCATTTCATTTCCACTCCCTCTCCCTTTTTTCCTTTCTCATAACTCAGCCTATTCACCTTTCACTGTTCGACTTTCTTGCTCTAATTTTTCCTACCTTTCACCTCATGAAACTTTGAGTGCATAAGTGCCTGCACTCCAAATCATACTTCTGTACTCCAAAGTGCTTATGTTTTAATTTCATTCAATGCTTTGTTACAACACCTTGCTCAAATGTTATTATTCTGTGTTCTATAGTACTGCGTTTTTAGTAGTTTTGAAAATTATATTGCACTTAACTTTGTTGATATTAGCTTTGTAATAATTGTATATGGAGCTTTTCTCCCCGGCCTTCCATTGAAAACAGGCTCATTTTTGGCCCAATGGACTTTCCCGGTTAATAAATTGCAGATAAAATAATAAAATAAAAAGTGATCATTGGTGCCTTTTAATGACTGTGCATACATGGAAGAATGCAGTGACTGAAGTATTGACATGGCAAGGATGTTTTGTTGGCTAAACATGTATCTTTACTTGGAGACTCCTGAGTATCACTAATAATATTATATGATTATAATAACGTGGTAGGAGCAAATAACTGATAATATTATATGATTACAATAATGTGGTAGGAGCAAATGACTGATAATATTATATGATTACAATAACGTGGTAGGAGCAAATGACTGATAATATATGATTACAATAACGTAGTAGGAGCAAATGCATGGACAGATGTGTTAACACAATGCTTTCTTTAGTATTGTCAATGTATTCATGATTGTGCAAACATTATTTCAGCACAGCTTTACCTGGTATTTGAAAATTATATCAAAAGTTTTTGTGTATGACTGTGGCATTTTACAGGGCCAGCAAGGGAAACAGGTAAGATAAAAGCAAGTCTGTGTATTGCAAAGAAGATATAATAGTTTCAGCTACATTTTTTACAACAAATGTGTGGACAGCACATATATTTGACTATGAATTGCAAGTAGGTTTCATTAGCATATGCTGGGTTATATCATTTCCCATTTACATCTCATTATGAGTTAATTAACAGGCATATTTTCAGCCATCTAGCACTAATGTAAATGGCATCTATGAATCACGGCTTAGCCACGCTCTTTAGTGGATAGTGCAGATAGCAGAAACTAGTTCTCACAATGACTATGAATACCACCCATTATCCAAAGTCCAAATCCTTAAACTTTTGTGTTTGTTTTTTTTTTCTGAGAACCCCTGTTGGTATGTCAAAAATCTGTTTTATAAGGCATACCTTGTTTCTTTCCAATAAACATGTCTTCACATGAATAACATGCTGCAGTTGTTG